>NC_134197.1:11869185-11991760 GCF_964188355.1 Buteo buteo | reverse complement strand
GTATTTAATACTTTTATGATGGAATCTGCAAGAAGAGATAGTAAGTAGCTGATGAATAATGCTTTTAGAAATCACAAACATCTAAGGCTGTACAAAACTAAAAATTTGTTCTGGATATCAGTATAGGAATAGGTTTGCCTGGTCAATATTAGTGAAATTTATCATGTTATTCAAACTGACCTGAATAACTTCTATAGTCAGGTATTTTGTTTGGACCCACTTGTCAGTGTTTGCCTGCTGCTGGCAGACATCTCTTCGTGGTTATTCCAGCTAGATACCACTTTCTCTCCACCTCCAGAACACTTTGGTAAATGAGCCTAAAAAAAGGACAAAAAAATCCCAACACTGACAAGCAATAGAAAAGGCAAAAGGCAGTGAGTTGAAAGAAGGAGGATGACATACTAACTAAGAGATGGAATAGGAGCAAGGGAATGTTACAAGCCAGTTTCCAGCATCCAGTGGTACTTAAATGGATAAACAGGAATGTCCTTTGGCAAAACACTGTGCATAATATTCCTGTGAAGAAAACAATGAACTCTTTCCATGTCCTCTGGCAATAGGACTAGAAAACTGTCAGGAAGGATTTAGGTAGAGTTACCTGTTAGGTATGGCTGATCCCATGCAGGGCTAGGTGACAGACTCTTCATGGAGTTAATTACAGTTAAAGAAGAAAGAGCAACATATAAAAATTAGTATTGTGCACTCATCTAATGATGTAAAAGAATAATAATATGAATCTCTATGTCTTTATGACCTCGAAGGATTTTCTTGTTCTGAGTCCTGCGTATGTGTTTTCTTATACTTTTTCTGAAATCAATGTGATGAACTTATGTGGACAGATTGTTTTGGTGATTGAGTAGCTCACGTGTGTGAAGGAAGCATAAGTCTTTATAATAATAATGAAAACCAAGGGGACTATTTAAAGACTGGTTAAAAAAGAGGTGCTTTTGCAGCTGAGTGTATTTTTGTATGTTATCAACTGATGTAAGGAGGAAGGTGCCATCCATATTTATGCTTCATTAAATAAGCATAAGGAGACCTGAAAAATAAAAAGGAAAACTGCAACTTTCTTCCATGTCAGCATGAAGGAACTTGTCAAAAATGGGGATCAGGAACAAAGCACATGAATATAGTTTGTTTCCCAGATTCCAGAAGAAAGAAATCTTAATTATTCAAAGGCAACAAACACCAAATGCTTTTCTATGTCATTCTAAAGTCTGACACAACAATTAAAGTCGCCAGCTACTAGACTGGTTTGATATTTTCAGTATTTCAGAAAATTGAATAATCAATTGTTTCTTCCTTTCTGAAGTTGGGAACCTTTTTTTTAATGATGGTGCTAGAAGTTCTGTTTTTGTCTACTTTACAAATACATTTATTAAAGATGTTTGCAGCTACACCTAAGCATGGGCAATGTGCCTTATTACATCATATCACAAATAATATTCTATTTTATTTTCTGATTCTATCACACACATTTTGCTGTGACTTTATCATTAGTTCTTTAAATGTAATGAAAATTCATAAAGGAGATCCTTGAGTTGGAAGGTTTTATAGAATAAAAATATGTTAGATATTTGTGCTAGAAAGAGCATTTTGATACATATGGAGAAACTGCAATGATGGTTGTGTAATGTTTTTACATGGTAAGAAATAAAGCAGTGGGGAAGGAGAAAATTAGAGGTGTTCATGAATGCGAAAGCTAAATCTCTTTTGTGATATGTTCTAACTTCTGCATCATTATACCTTTCTCTTACAGTGCTAAAGTACTGCTGCAAGTTAACACAGTTGGACTGGAGTTCTATAAAACTGGCTTCTGCAGTGGCAACGGTATGTGTGCTTGGTGAATAGCAATAGATTCTTAATGTGTAGATAACAGTAAAGAGCAACAATCAGATTTTTTTGTTGTTATTTTTGTGTTTTGATTATTGATGATTCAGTCGTCAAAGAATAATATGGAAAACACTTTAAACAGCAACTGGTAATGCAAACCCTCGTCATGAGCTCATTCAAACATAGGTTCTATATTCAGTTCCTGTTATCATTACACTAGGTCTCCTGAATTTGCTTCTTTGTCTTCAAATGTTCAAATGGCAGAGTTGTTTTGTTTTAGTCTCTTATGTTTCAGCTGAGTGAATGTTAAGTGATCTACTTTCATATCCAGGTACCCTTTGGTTTTGAAAGTCCATCTACTAAATAACTTGACTGGTTTTAGGTTCTTCTCTTTACAGGAGGGCATAATTGGTTGTTTCTAAACTTATCCATTCCCTACTATGATTTAGAAATTCTCACTTGGGTCTCTGCAAGTTATCAGAACAGAAGCTGATGGAACAGGTAAACTAATAAACAGGATTTTCAAACCTTCTGTATTAGAATACCTTTTTGTATGAAACATTGCAGTGTAGAAGGTGCATTAAAAAAAATGTTTAGAACAAAAGATGAATTTGCTCAAGAACTGAAATATACATGAATGTGTACTTTAACTGCGATGTGGTTTGGTTTGAAAATTCCTTTTATCTTAAGTATTCTGGCAATGTTAGCATGTAGATCATTTGGAAATTCTTAAAACGCTTATATTTGTAACAGATTTGGGGAAAAAAACCCCCACCTAACAAAACCCAGAACCCCCCCCACCATTGCACCCCCCCCAAACAAACAAACTGTCCTGGTTTCAGCTGGGATAGAGTTAATTGTCTTCCTAGTAGCTGGTACAGTGCTATGTTTCGAGTTCAGTATGAGAAGAATGTTGATAGCACACTGATGTTTTCAGTTGTTGCTAAGTCGTGTTTAGACTAAAGTCAAGGATTTTTCAGCTTCTCAAGCCCAGCCAGCGAGAAAGCTGGAGGGGCACAAGAAGTTGGGAGGGGACACAGCCAGGGCAGCTGACCCAAAGTGGCCAAGAGGGTATTCCATACCATGTGACGTCACATCCAGTATAGAAACTGGGGGGAGTGGGGGCGGGGGATTGCTGCTTGGGGACTGACTTGGTGTTGATCAGCAGGTCGTGAGCAATTGCACTGTACATCATTTGTACATTCCAATCCTTTTATCATTACTGTTGTCATTTTATTAGTGTTATCATTATCATTATTAGTTTCTTCTTTTCTGTTATATTAAACCGTTCTTATCTCAACCCATGAGTTTTACTACTTTTCCTGATTTTCTCTCTCATCACACTGGGTGGGGGGGGAGTGAGTGAGCAGCTGCATAATGTTTAGCTACTGGCTGGGGTTAAACCACGACACAAACAAATCTTGTGTTGTTGCAGTGTGCTAATGTTGTTTGGTTTGTTTAATAAGAGGGAAAGGCAGGAGAATATATCAGGAAAAGTGCCCTCTGTGATTTAATCAAATAAGCTATTGTCAAATACTCCATTTTTTTATTGTTACAATGTAGGTACCATTTCCTATTGTTTTAGGCTGGGCTGTTACTGAATGAAACTACTGCTAAAGCATTCTTCCACTCCATTTATATAAGATGGCTCAAATCACTGTTTCTCCTAAGTGTCTTGAAGTTACTTACCTATAGAGTTGCTATCACTAACTATTTAGGGAAGATTACCGCAGGTATATATTGAAAATAGCATTGTAAGTAGGTGATAGAAAGCATTCTTTAAAAATTATGGTACGGAGTGTTTACTTTTTCATCTGTTTGGGCCTATTCTTTCTGTTACATTTGCTAAGAGAAGTCCCTCTTGTAGACTGTCACCATCTTCATGTTATCCTGCTATTGGCGAAAAATAAAACAAGATTTAACTTCACCTGTTGTTTTCTTTGGTGGTTAGATTTATTCTTAGTGTATCTATTCTAAGGCATGTATATGTGTGTGTGCTTATGTATCAGTTATTCCACTTTTTATGTAATTCACCTAAGAAATTTTACTTATTGCAAACTAATCCATTACCCAAACGTTTTATAGCACCTTCTACAGTCTATACTCTGTATTTATCCATGACAACTCATTTTAGAATAAGCTAACTTTTTTTTTTTTGTAACCTGCCTATTAACTGACTTTTTTAAAGAATGTTTTTGAAGTATTTTGAATGTTGGAGTGGGGATAATTAGTAGCACCAATGCGATGATGTACATAATGGAAGAGAAGGCTTCAAATAATGCAGTTGTTGGAAGTACCGTTTTCAGGTGGACAGTGATCAGACTGCTCCAGATGAGCTTCTTTTCAGTGTGCCTGGTCTGCAGTTCTCTGATCTTCCTGCTTTTTCCTTCTTTATGTTCCTTCAGAGCACCAAGTATTTTTCTTCTATGATGTTCTGTTAAGCCTCTTTGTCAGTTGTGTTCCTTTTTCCTGTTTAGTGTCTGTGCTCTGCTTTTTCCTCTGCAGGGAAGCTGGAGGAACTAGAATTTCTTTCAGTTTTAGCCAACTAATGGTCCCAAAATGTTCCTGATTAAATCAACCTAAGCTAGGTAATGGGAGCACCTTCTTCATTTGATGTGAAGTTCTACCTCCTTATAGAAGCATGTTAAAGGTACAATTATTCACATAACCTATCAGTCCTAATTTAGCTGCTCAGGCAGCCATTGTTTTGCAACATGTTTGCTTTGTACTGGGATGCTTCAGCACCTTCATAACGTTAACCAGAAGCTATAAAATATATGTAACAAGAATATAGGCTTGAAATAGAAACTAGTCTTGATGAGTTTGACTGGCATTTTATGCTAATTGAACTTCCTTGATATGTTATGCACAGTGGATAAGACGTCAATTTCCCAGACACTCATGTCAACTTAATTTCAAAATTTCTTTTGAACGAACTTCTTGTGTTGTTCATATTATCCTCAAAGAAAGATATTAGCTTTTTGTAAAAATGAGGAAATCCTCCAGGGAGCCACCTTCTCTCTGTGCAGTTTCCTTTGCAGAAATGATGATTATATGAAAAACAAAAGTTTGAGTTGATATAATGTCTGAATTGTAGATAGCTATAACACTGTTTATTAAGTATTGTATATTTAGGTCTAAATTCCTCAGATTACATCGTTTTTTCAGTCATGATAATATCTCTTTATTCTCATTGAAAAATAAACACATTTTCATAAAAAAAGGGAAATAAGTAGTTTTTGCAAATATGTATTACCAATGTTATGTGTGATTAAACATCTTAACAGCATATATTAGGAAATTAGGATTCAGTAGTAAACTGGCTAAGTAATGGGGAAACCTTACATCAGGAGGCTAGATCAACTCCTTAAATTTACATTTCCCTGCTAATGCCATTTTAAAGGCCAAACTCCTTGCACTGTCTGCTGTGATAAAGGGGCATACTTTGTGCCATGGTAAAGAAGAGTTATTTAAAAAAAATAAGTGGATTGTATCCTACCTTTTTCTTCTCTCATTAACAGGACCAGTCCCAGGAATATAGATTGACAGCATTTTAAGCAGAACTTAATATACTTTGGAATTTCTGTGAATGTGACCTCTTTCCTCTCTTCCTTTGCCAATGCCCCATATCCTGCTGTATACTGAGCTATTCCAGGAAACTACAGCAGTGAAAAACATGCATGTGGTACACCATACTGGGAGAAAACTTCACTTGCCAGCTTGTAGTAGGAGGGAATGCATATTCAAAAAGGCAGGCTCTAGCTAGCTCCTGCTCTTTACAACTTTAACTTTGCCTTTTATTGTAGTATCCTTTCATGAATATGATTTCACAGAAAACTCAAATATATCATTTGATGTGATCTAAGATTGCAGGTATTTTTACCTTTCTACTGCTGTACTGTGCATATACCAGTGGCATCCAGCTCTTGCCCTGGACAGTTATGGCCACTTAAAGTCTGTTCCCTGTTACCATGTAAGCTGATATGCCTGTTTCACAGAACCAATGTGTTTACTTTCCCTTGTGTGATGCAAAATATGTGCATGTTTTTTATGTAACCCTATAGTCACTCATAAATACACTCCACAATGTGTCACAATGGGCCCATTTAAGCATCTGTTATCTGGAAAACAAGTACTTGGATCTGAGGAACCTCAGAAAAGTTGATGGCAAGCACCAAAAGTTTATGAAAGGCTCTGTGAATTGTTCTGACTGGTTCTTCCCAAGCAGAAGGATGGCAAATCTTACATGCAGTAGAAAACAAACCTTACAATATCTGCCAACATATTACATGCTGCCATCTATACCATTATTTGGAGGGTTCTTTCTCAAATTAAAAAGCGTTGCCTTTTTAATACAAAGATCACTATTCCTTTTATGTGATGATTTCGCATCTGAGATAATTTCTCAGATATATGATAATCTGCCAACACTGGAATTTCCTCTATATATTTGGATGGTATTTGTGGCATTCCCTTCTTGATAGATCTCTGGACTACTTTGTTTCAACATCTGGTAAGAAGAGAACCAGATGCTGATAAGACCTTTCCTTGTACCGAGTGAACCATTGTCTTTTGTTACCATTTCAACTTCATGATCTCAGTTCTGTCTTGAGTTCTTTGTTTTGGTTGTTGCTCTGACAGCTAATTAGAAGATAATATATAAAGCTCATACCAGTCTAATTTTATTTTAAAACATACTTTATCTCTTCACTAGGCATCCTTTCTGTATCAGACTACAATTTCCACCTTTTCACACAGTAAAACTGACGTATCAAAAAGGTACTATTCTACAGAAAACTTGAAACTTTTTGAATTGTGGAGCATGTAAATGCCATGAGACATAATATTATTCTGTATTGCATATTGTGTATGTGCACACATAAAGAAGATTATGTCACCAAATCTTGCAACAGAGTGCATTAAATATATTGCACACCCTCAGATTGCTTTATGATGGTGAGGCAACTATAGATTTTTGCCTTTGCATCAACACTTGATACCTGTTTTACTGCTACAATTAATGTCAAACTAGAAAGTATGGACTCTAGCTCGTTCAGAAGGTCCATCGTCATTGCAGAAACATGTGATTACTAAAAGAGTAGTAGGCAAAACAGATAATGAGAATGAGAAGAAAGAGACTAATGATTTATCTGAGGTCTTGCCTAGACCTAGAATTAGAATCCAAGCATTCTGCTTCCCAGTGCAGTGTCTGTTTTGATGGACTGTTACATGACGTCAACGTTGCATTCAAGCAGCCTGCTGAAAAATTGTGGAACATAAGTATTGTTATGAAATACCCCTCTGCCGAAGTTTCTAATGGTTTTAAAATCAGGCTAAACTTTTGATTAATGTTCAAGAAACTGACTTTGTATTTGTGAAATTTATACATCTTCGAATATTTTTCTGCTTGGCTGGGAAATGTTGAGATACATTATGAATTGTGTCCTAGGCAATTGTTTATATACTAATTTTATAATTATTTCATAAATAATAAATAAAATCTCATTATTTTAATAATCCTAAACCCATGTTCCTCCATTGCCAGAATATATGTATTAAATACTGTATTTGTAAGTCTTCATGTTTGCTCAGTTATCAAGTTTAGGACAAGTTTTATCTGATGTCCAAAACATTTAATCTCCATAAATCTAGGCTGAAATTAGCAGGAGCTGCAGGTAGTGCATCAAAAGATCATATTTTTTGTTTGATAGATGTATGACAGTAAGACCAGGAAAATAAGCAGATGGTCAGACAAATCAAGGTCTCAACTGACAGCAACATGAGACCCAGTTAAATTTTTAGGTCTTATTATTAAAATATTTAATACCATTTTGAACCCTTGCCCAGAAACACAGGTGAGTTTCCATTTTCTTGTGGCTCAGAAATAAGCACTTTTTCCAGGTTTGCAACAGTAGGGCAAGGATTTGAAAAACCAGAAAAGGTAACAGGCAAGAGAAAGGAACTACAATAAAATACCAATTTAGAAATACAGAAAAGACCCCCAAAAGCCAGGTTTCCTGTTAAATGCCCTTGAAAGCCATGCCCCCTGCTAGTTATTCTCACTTGCTTTTACTGGATTCCCCTAGTGTAGTTAATTGCTCCATCTGTTAGACAGCTAGCAGTTTTTCCTTTGCTCTTTTCTGACTCTGATGTGGTTGGCTGTAGTTCACAGCAGCCTCTACGCTTCTTCAGAGAGTTTGGAATAAGATAAATGACAAATGAAGTCTTTGCTAAAGAAAATGTGACTTTTGGATTGGAGCCTTTTTTTTTACCTTCCTTTAAAAAAACCAAACCAAACTGAGCCTGTTTTGCTTATAATTTCTCATACTAACTTTGAAAGATCTACATTTAGTCAGAATAACATCTTCCTGATTACACTTTATTACAGGAAAAATGGGTGCTGTTTAGTTCCCCATCCTTGAATGGTTCTGTGTTGTGTTTCCCTCAGCTCTACAATTTAGTCGTTATTTAAAGAAAGGTTCCAAAATATAGTGTGTATCAATTAGGCCTGTTCTGACCTGATCCTTTGTCCCACTCTAGTCAATGTGGAATGCTTTCATGGCTTTTCAGATCTGCATGGAGCATTCCTACCCTTTGGAGCTCCTCCCTGGTTTTCAGCAGTAAGTATGATTAACTGAAACACTTGGAGGAGGCAGTGGTGTCACATTGAGAATGCTTTGGAGCTCTCTGGATGAAAGCACTTCCTCTTCTGCTGTAGGCAATTCACAGTGTCTTAGTACGGGTAATCCTGCCTCTGATCTGTGATATGCCTTTTGATGAATCAGCCTTTTATATTGTGTCCCCAAATATATACTGCCAAGGGAATTAGTAAGTATTTGCATAATGTGAGAGGATGGTATAGTAAACGGGGACGATTAGACCATGTAGATTTTTTTAATGTTTCAAGCATTTAAATGTTTTTATTTAATTTTGATGTCTTTCTGGATTCAAAATTTCAAACATTTACAGAAATGAATCACTGAGGATTTGGATTTTAGTTTGTATCCTTACCACAGTTTTTGTTTCTAAATTGTTTTGTCTAAAAGCCCTCGTTTCCCATGTTTCCCACAAAAAAACCTCTCAGACCTGTGGCTGTTAAAGATTTGCCATTATAAAATGTATGTAATTACCATAGTAGTGGTAGCAGAGGATAATTTATTTGTCTTAATTTATGTAGCTTGTTATCTCTTGGAGTATGCAGAGAATACTTCTAAAAGTTGGCGAGCAACTGTGAGAGTAGCGGGTAGAATGGTCTGGTTACAGTAGTCTGTGCTGTTAAGGGTAAGGGAGAAGAGGTAGAGAGCTATAATGACAGCTAGATGGGAGCATAATTGGAGAGAGGCTCAACGCAGTAGTGCTTCACAGCTGCTAGTGGAGTGTTGTGAGTGGGCATGCAGGCCAGGGCTGAGCAGCTACGGTAGAATTTCATGTGCTTGTTACAGAACAATGCTTCTCCTCTCATTTCCTTGAGCCTGAGGGATTTTCGTGACCAAATTTGAATTGCACTTTTATATCTGTTGGCCTCATGCTGAAGTCCTTTTCTCTAATCATATTCAAGCAAGTTCTCCTTAGAATTATTAATGTCTGTGTGCATTTGAAATGATGCTGTGAGGAGGAAAAAAAAAAAAAAAGAAAATCTTTCCAGGTGTCTTTCATGTGGATTTCCTTCTGACTGTGAAGAATACACTTTGTAAGTTAGTCATCTTCTTTTTCTTTATAGCCTATTCTGAAGCTGCTCTCATTCTAAAATTTTTCTGTGCTTTCAGTTGGTGGAAGCTGTTTCTACCTCTTTCCTCAGTAATATTTTTGGTAGATTTCAAATTCTTATCCTTGAATTCAGGCACAACTCATGGCGAATACGTTCTATGGTCCCGACAGGAAGCTTATTTAAGGTATTTGTTCCCTGTGGTGACTGGGAGGGATTTTCCAGATGGCAAAGCAAGCATACCTTCAGCCAGTCAACAGTACATTGGTAGAGCACAGTAGCTCTTGCTTACAGTGTAATAATGGGACCATCAGTATAAGAGAAGCATCCTGACAATAAAAAAGTGGATTTTTGACATATGGAAAACAATGAAGTTGCCAACCACAGTTAGAAAAGAGAGGAATTGCTGTGGTCCTGACGCTTTGAGGATAGGCTCATAACAAACATAGATGGCAACTTTGTACAGATGGGTACACATTATAGGAAAGGTAGTTCTTATTGCAGAGGAATTGCTCATAATTCATGAGTTAGAAATATTGCAGAACAGTCCAAAGGATGCTATAGAAAGTTGATATAAGCTCCTTTAAGTCTGAAAGGGAAAAAAAAAAATTAATCTGGGCTTTTTTGCTGAGTGTGGTTTTTTAAGTGTCCAGAATTCAAAGTAGTAACTCCAAAACAATAAAACAAAATTCAACATACATGAAGAGATAAAATAATAAGAGGAGAGGGGTGGCAGGTTGTGGAAGGTCTCATTCACTTTTTATGCATGAGAAGGGAGAGGTTGATGCTCTCGTACATGCATTTGCAGTCAGTTGAATAACTGCATGGTAACCACATAATGGAGGGTACTGGAGACTTTATTTATTGCTCAGTAACAAACCAACAAAAATCCAAACCGCTGTATGTCTATGCTCATCTCATTGTTTCTCATCTCATTGTTTCTTTGGGAGATTTTATGTATCACTGAGCAGCAAGCACATCCCATCGTTGCATGCATAAGGTGGTTATCATCAAACTTATGAGTGTCACCAGTCAGGATCAATTATTTTGATTCTACACATTTCCAACTATTATGTTTTTTAATCAGGAGGGGGGGAAATAGAAAATTGATTCTTTGCGATGAGTTTAAATCACAACCTGCATTAAACCTGCAGTTATGTGTTCACAGAAGGCATAACAGGAAACTAGATTATTCAAACATGATACTGCCTCTTTTCCTCCCTCCAAGTCTAGCAGAAAAGGCTACATTTTTTTCTAATAGTTTCCTCTGTTTATTCACCAGTTTTTCGTTCTCTTTACCCATGACATAATTTTCAGAATTGATCCCACTTTTCTTTTCAGCTGCACATGTGGTGACTGCAGGACTTAATTATAACATTTTTAATGATCAGATCTGTCATTTCTTCTTACAGTATAGAGAAAAAACTCAGGACATGTCCATCAAAGAGTCTTTTTGTTATTTCCTTTTCCATCATTCAGTAGCAGTGAAGCAGAGCATTGCAGAAGTGAAATATTAAACCAGAGAGCATGTTAAGAAACTGACTTTTTTTTCTTTATTTTGAGATCAGTGCTGAAGTTCTCTTTCAGGATGACTTTTGAGTCTTCTGCCACTTGGTCTCAAGAGTTTTTTTTCTGTGGATGTTAAAAAACTAAAGGATTTCACATCTCATTCCCTGCAATGTGAGATCACAATGTGAGATTTCTTTTAGGTTTCTTTCTTCCCTACTCTCTAAATATTTCCTTTGTAAAATAAGTTTTAGACATATTGATCATCTGAAGATTTTTAAGTGTTGTATGAATTTTTCTTTAATTTGCTGGAAGGTTCTGCCTGCTCTCATGACATGTAGAAATATTCCATTGCCTGTTGAACTACAGCTGAAACAGTATGGGAAATGCAACAATCATAGACACTTACAACATAGACAATGGGATTTGTAGCTACGTAGCTGCTCTTCTGTGGCAACGCTGATAGTATCCACAGTGTCAATTGAGAAGTGACAGTGTAACATCTTAAACTCTGCTGTAGTATGTTAGCCCCTGATTATATGCATATTTGGGAGGACTTAAACTTTATTTTGAAGATGGGGGATATTGCAAGTTACATGATATATCTGCCAAATTATTTTCACATAATAAAGGTCATTAAGTTCACCCATTCTTCAAAAAAGCATAGCAAAATTGTATTTCTTCTTGGCTCTTATTGATAGTTGTGGAATTATTTTACAGCTGGATTTTTGGTCTAGAAAAACAAACATCACTTGTGGAGACTATAGAGTGCCTGAATATCAACAAAATACAAAAACTAGGTGTTTACTTAGGGTACTGAAGACTTTATGAATATTAGGGCCCTTTTAGATATTTCTAGTTGGTCACTGAGAAATACGTTATTTCTGGACAGCTTTACTGGAAGGATATAATTGATGTTTTGTTGAAGTTTTCGTTTCTCAAAATAATAAAAGAACCTAGTCTTGGAGAAAGCATCACGAAAATGTCTATCTTCCTTATGCTGCTTTCTTATCCTGCTTCTTTCGGTGCTCTTGTTTCTAAATCTAATTTTTCAATCATTTGGAATGTCTGTTTCTTGTTCCAGCAATATTGGTATCCAGCTGAGTCTGTGGCAACTTGAATAACTTTGTATCTGAACTCTCTGTTGTCCCCTCGTGTCCCACTCCGCCTTCCTGCCTTTTTTTTTTTTTTTTTGTTCCAGTGGTTCTCCTTCATCTACCTCAGTTCAAGTTAACTGGAAGAAAAAACCCTTTCATTTTTACAAATTGGCAATACAAAGTTCAAAATTTCTTTGACAGTTTTGTTTAGGGTTGTCCTTTCTCAATTTCATTGTTTGCCTGGCAATTTTGTGGTTATTGATGGCACTTGCTGCTGTTTCCATTTTCTACTGGTGACCTGAATCTTGAATTCATTTAACTTGATCTTTCTTTGGTTTTGTGTCCTGTAAATGTTGTCATTTGTTCGACTCTGTTCCTATGTGTATGATGCATCCAAATCAAAGTGGGTTACAGAAGTTATTGAAACACAAATACAACGGTATGGTTTGAAGTGTTGTTCTATCATTTGGGGCAGTGTTTCATCTTTGCTGTTTTAGTGTCTTGATGGTTTTAATCTCTTTGCAGTAGATGATGATCACTCAGTAGCATTCTTCATAGTCCCTGTAATTGAGTAGCAGTTAACAATGCTTCCTATTTGCACCTGTCAGTCTGAGCTTGTGCCAGGCCTTAAGTCTAAAGTTTTGTAGGTGTGTTTTTCTGTTTCTGCCAGAAATAAAGGGGTGCTGGTATTCTTTCCACAACATTTATGGGTTTTATGTTACATTTCAAAATATTTATTGTACTTATGCTTTATCTTGGCTTTGGACTGGTAATTGACTGTATAAAGGTCTTGTGAATGACTTCAGTAAAAATATTTTGCTTTCTATGAAAGCATCATCTTCTGATTGCTGAAAGTATGTTTTCTGCTCTCATGAGGACAATGTCCAATATACTGGTGAGACTTCAATAAATGCTTAAATGTGAACAGGCTTAATTGCTGTATAGCAATTCGCTAGAGAATATATTCATCACCTTACTTCTCCATCATTCATGAGAGTTTATCCATCATCCTAAAATATTTAATAGAACATACATTTGCTGAAAAATAGAATACTTCGGATGTATTCTAGGTAGCTGAATGCACTCAGGTTGCTGAAATAGGATTTTCTGTTACTTTAACATATCTGAAAGGATATGGCAATAACTGAGGATTAAGTAGCTTTAGGTAATTAATGTCAATATAAGTAGCTGATTTGTTTGGAGTATTTTCTTGTATTTCTAATGTTTATTTTACAACAAAATTCTATTAAAACACTCATTAACCACCAGATATGTATTAAATTCATGTGTATAGACCACCCCCATGTATAGGGGGTCTTGGTAGCATGAATAAAATGATATTGGTTAATCAGTTTTAAATTAAAAGTACCAATTCTGAATCTAGAGCTGCTGGCATTCATTTTGATTCTGACACCTGTGGTGTAGCTGCAGAACAGAAATATTAGTGTTTCAGTAGTCACATTATTTTATGAAATAATTTGGTTTATTCTAATTATACTAAAAAATTTTAATAGTCTAAGGCTTTTATCCCCTGGTTCTCTCAAAAATACTACATTGCAAGTGCATTAAAAATGAGATATTGAAAACACTTAGGTTTTGGTAACTTTAAAACATTTCCTTAAAGCAGAGAATTATTTCAACTAATTTGTCTCAAATGTTTTGGCTCTTTTTTCATGCTTATTAATTGACTGTGAATAGATGATGTAATTCTTCATTGGATTTTTTTGAAGATCCTCGCAAATTTTTTTTATCTGAGTTCTCTTTTGACATCATCCTGAGACAACTGAAGGAAGCTTCTGTCAGTTCAGTGAGAATTAGAATGTTTTGATCTTTTTGTGACCTGGTTCACTATGTGTAATTGGAAAAAATACTTTTCCTCTCATGTTCTTTACCCTGTCCACTTATATACGTGATGTGTTTTACAGCAGATGCGGGTCTTGCTATCTGCTTATATGTAAGTCCCCATTTTAGTTGCAGTTGTTTTGTGCTACTGATGCAAAAGTCAGATCAATTATTTGCAATTCCTAGTGTGCCAGTGAAAGTATATGCTGTTACCTCTGCTTCTTGAGTGAATGAAATCTAACTAGCACAGCATAAAAATAAATTGAACTGGATTCACCTTCCTCATCCAGATTTAAAAATTTAAATGGATATTCACCGTAGATTTTAGAGCACTCATTTGTAGAAACAGAACATTCATCTGACAGAAATATGGCCAAATTTAAATTAGCTTTCGTACTGTAACAACTATTTATGGCAGTTTATTTTCCACTAGGGATTCAGCTATTGTATAATTTTTTCCTATGTTTTTTCCTGTTAGTTTTGCCAAACACCAGAAGCATAAAAGGAAGAGATTCTGTTCTGCCTTTCATGATAGCAATGAAACTATTAGCTAGGAGTTAAACCTAGTCCTGTTCTGAGAGCCAATGTGAAGCTTGTGCACAACAGAGGTTTATTCTGAGCTTGAGTGAGTTTTAAGAGACATGTAGAGACTATTTGGAGAATTTCCTGGTCTGGAATCTTTATATTGAATTATGAGTGAATTTACAATGCGTCTCATTTTAGAGACATATATCAGTGATAAACAAGCTAGAAAGAGCACAGATTGACTTTCAGTTAATGAAAAAGGTATTTTCATTAAGCATTCCCATTAGGCATTGATGTGGGTTTGTTATTGTTGCTATCTCTAGCATAATCTTAAGAATTATGTACTAGATTTTGAAAGAAAAACATTTCAATACTAAAACCACTGGTAAGCATTTGGAAGAGCTGCGTGTTTTCCTCTCCCAGAGAGGCAGAATGCTTCTGATCTGCTATCTGGTGCTATCCTATTGCTTTTTGATATAAGGCAGTTCCTGTCAAATCCCGCTGTGGATACGTGTCATATTAGAGCTAAGCTGATATCTGCCCCACTACAGGCTCCTGCCCTTTTCCTTGGACTGGCTCTGATGCTCCTCTGACCTTGCAGTGTACCTGGGCAGAGAAGCACACAGACAGAAACCCAGCCCCAATTGACTGGCATTCTGCTGGTTTAGTTCTCTGAACTGGCTCACTGCTGGGTCACAGGAATGGCAAAGTTTGCGCACAGAGAACAACGAAATTTATTTCTGGTAAAGGAGAAATAAATAAGACCTGTCTTTCTAATAGCAATCAGTGATTTATAATAGCTAATACATATGGATTTAGCCTTTCATATCTGCTATGGGTTGCTGGCTCTTTCTCCTTACTATCTAATTTGGCTTGCTTTTAAGCTTAGAAAACACGCTGGAAGTATATTATCATTGAAAGATAGACTGTCACAACTCCCACTTGTTACAGCTCAGTGGTAGCTTCTCTAACTTACTCTGGATGATTGCCGTGAGCTTAGAGCTGCATGTGTAATATTGCTTGACTGTACTTACAAAACAGGGTAGGTAATAGCAACAATTCTTTGTGATTCCAGTTAAAGGTTCAGACTAAGCCAGAAGGTGCAGGTTTTACAGGACTCAGAAGATGATGGTGCAGATACATTCAGTTTGCACTGAGTCACTGTGTTGGCCTTGCCAGATACAGCTTTCCTCTACCTGCAGCCACCTTCATGGCTCTGCATGGTGCATGTTTCTCAGAGTAAATGAAGGACTGATTTGCACAGGTGCAAGTAGGAACCTAGGTTGAGTTTGTGCAGTGCTGCTAATATGCATGATAAAACACTCAAATGACCTCATCAGAGACAGTTTCTACCTCGATTTTGTCAGTGCTCCAGTTGAGTGATGCTTACATAGTGAGCAGCTATTCAATGTCTGGCTTTGTCGTTATCATGCTTTGTGTGACCTCATGCCTTGCATGCCATTTGGAGATTGAGTCTTGTGGAAAAAATTCTTGAGCATATGCCTTGGACTATTATATGATGCGTAAGACTAATAGATCCAACATACAGTTGTACAGATGCATGGCTTTTGTAACCCTTTTTTTTCCCTAGGATACCTTTGCTTATATTTTCCAATACTTAAAAAGGAGTTCCCCAACCACTCAAATTTGGTTAAGTAGATATTTTCACTTACCCCACCTGTGAGGACAGAACCATTGCAAAAAGTCTTTGCTTCTGGAGCTAATGAAGCGGCAGTAAGCAATGGTTTCCTTTGCTGGCCAGCAATCAGAATAAGATGAGACTTGCATTTTGTTCTGGTTTCATCACTTATTGTTGATTGCAAAAGAGTGTTAACTCAGGGACTCGGCACTTTACTAGAAACTCCTAGCATGTACCCACAAAGAGACTCTTCTGATGTCTTTTAAAAGTGTAACTCTCCCTGATACTTTGCCTCGTACCAGGTCTCCCCCACTTTCTTTAACTCTCTAGGTATTCTCCCTTTTGCTGAACCCTGAAAGCTATTTCCAAGACCATAAGCAATTCTGGCATAAGTGAGAGCAAAGCAATTAAACTCATTGCAGTAGTAAACATTGGTAAAGAGTCCTAAGAAGTTTTGCTGTCTGGAAGTCTCATCAAATTCTGGCTTTTTCCAAATGCCATTACGACTAAATAGAGTTTGCTGCATGCCCTGAAGGTCAACATAACACTGGCTGTTTTGGACAAAAAGTAGGTAATAAAAAATTGAGTTTTCTTCTTTTTCAGATTAAGCCTTTTTTCTTCCTTTTCTTTTTCTTCTTTGTTAATATATTTGTTATCTCAGATGCAGAACATCTTGTTTCTTCTCCAGTGACTCATTGTTCAGTGAATATGGTAGTGGACTACAAAATACCCCAAAGAGAGAAACATTTAAACTACTAACTGTGCACTTGACATGTGTACTTGGTGACTTGTTCAGTGTTTACTAAAAACCAGACCAAACAACTTATAATATAGTGTCTCAGTCTGTCTATTTTAGCAAAATATTAAATGGTAAGAGAACAGCAGTTACTTTTTTTTCCCTGTGAAGTAAATATGTGTAATTGTTATTGATTTCAGTAGCTGCTGACATGTCCTAGAGCTCTTATCTAGAACACTAGTAACTGATGTTTTCTCCTATATGTACATTTCAGACATTTTAAAAAACAAGCACTATTTAACATTAAAATTACATTTCACACAAATGTGGTCTGTCTTTTTTCAGAAGTCTTGTGTTTTTGTTGTTGAGGGAAATGGTATGTGCTCATCAGACCTCATTTGTTTATTTATGCTCATAATCTTCAAAATCTTGGTCACGATTGCTATTACTCAGATACAGATTTACTCAGATAAAAAATGGGATTTTCTTTTTTCTCAGTTATTGCAAAATTCCTTAAGAACCTTAAATAGAAGATTCAGAATAAAAAAATTATTGTATTACAAATAATAAATCCATATTTATTTTCCTAGGATTTGTTTTCCTGCATGTAGCGGTGTTTCCAAGGTGATGAAAATCAAGAGAGCTACTGATACTGTATAACTTGTGGACTAATACAAGAAAATATTTAAAGACTAAATACAGTAATTTAAAGACTAATACAGTGATTTGATATGTATGTTTGAATTCAAGTTATACTGTTAATTTGTTTTCTTATATTGCGAAGGTGACGTAAATTAAAAGTATTTGATATGCCTTCAGAAAAAGTGAATTGGGGGAAGATTTTAGAAATATTTAAGATTGTTTTCCTATGTGGAAAGACTTGTGTTCTGCTTAGACATAGAAATATCTGGTATGTAATTCTACTCAGCATGTTTTTTTTGTATAATCAATCTTTCTGGCTTCAGAAAGTTTAATCTTTAATATTGGGCTCTTGCAGGGTGTTTTGTAGCCTATTTGTAGATTGCACTGAAGTCTTCGTTTAGGAGATGCTGGGAAATACAAATCTGTATTATAATCAATTTGCAACAGCAGTTTTCTGCTGCCTGCCCTCCCAAGCTACACTCTGACAATAATACAGATGCACTTCTAAAATAACGTAGGTGGGTGTTTACCAGTCTGCAAGCAACCTTCACGCCCTGCAACTGTTTTCAGGGAACAGTCAGTGACAGATGCCCTAGAAATAACTAAGCAGAGAGAGAGAGTGTGTTGCTATGGAAGCTATTCTACTGCTTGATGTGCACTGTATCATTCAATTTAGAAGACCTTTCGAGGCAATCAAATAGTCGTGTCCCCCCCCCCCCAATTTGCCTTTGGGGGCAAATCCTGTGAATCAGAGCACAGCCTAAGCAAGTGGAGACCTTCAGGAGGCAAAAAAGAAGTAATCTGACCTTTGGTGTAGCTACTCAGCTACTTTACAGCTACCCCGCAACTTTCCAAGGCTGTGTTAGTGTTTGTTGTGCATGTATATTTTGAGTGGCAAACTGCAGATTTGTGGCAGTTGAGTTTCTAGTTCTGGTAGAGACTTAAGGAGAAGTCTTGTACTACTGAGGGTAACTTCTGTGTGTCAGTTTCCCAGGTGAATGGTTTCTTTCTCCCACATGCTGTCTAATCTTTTTAGACTGGAAGTGCTGCTATGCAAAATTTCTTTTCATGTCTTTGTATGTCTAGTAGGATGGGACTCCATTCTTAAAGCTATGGAATGTGCACAGAAATGACTGAGTCAGAGCCATTGCCCCTCCTTAGCCTCCTCTCCCCTGCCCCAAGGCTAGTGTGAGATGGGAAGGAAGGATTTTTCCTTTTCTAAAAGATGTGCTTTTGCATATTCTACTCTTATTTTTGATGAAGTAAAACTGCCAGGTTCCAGTGTACTGGGAGGTGGAGAAAAGAAAGAATTGACTGCTGTGTTGGAGCTAAGGGAGAAAAAACATCATTGGGTTGTTAAACATTTATGTTGTGAGGGGTTTTTTTTGTTTTTGTTTTAAGGGTTGTTTAATCTTTACTACTATGTTCTCTTTCTCTCCATTTTTTTTACTTTGTGCTGGTTCAGAGGTGAATGAGATAAATAATTCCCATTATAGGGTTTACATTTTCATGATGCTGAGTACCTGCTGTTTTTCCTGAGCAGGGAATATTTGGAACTTCCCAGCAGAGGCTAGCACCAGTTTCTAATGAAACTTTAAAATAGCAGAAGCAGTTCTGTTTTAAGTGTTTGGAAGGATATTTACGGTATCTAAATAATTACTTGTGTCATATAGGAGATATCGTTGTGATGTATGTTGAGCAGACCTTATAATTAGCTCCCTAGGGAATTGAATGAAAATGTGACTCCATTCTGCACTTTCAAATAAAATGTGGACTTGCTAATTAATCAATTTTAAGAATACCAGGTACAGTCACATAAAACTCATCATTAATGCTGGGACAAAGGTTGACAACTTTTGCTAAGAATACAAATGAAGGGGAGAACAACAATGATTAATCATTCACCTACTTGAAAGTGATTTTTATTTAAACGCATCCTCCCTATTATATATAACTGCAAGCTTGTTAATGGCTTAAAACTTCTTACTGCATGCTGTTAAGTAGTTTGGCAGATCACAAATGTTACTTTAAATGAACACTTAATAACACTGTATTAGTGACTTTTTAATGTAGTTAGGAAAGTACTAGTGCTTCCAGTGTAAAGTAATGCTGTGGGGGAGACCATGGCATGTAAAAAATGAAAGATGTATTTTCTTCAGAGCAGAAATCCAAAGGCAGAGTACAGCATAGTGTTCCGTGTCTATCGTTACTCCCGACAAATTCAGCTGCAAGGGGAGAACAACTGTCACTTCTTGAAAATGTGTGAAATAGCATCTCAACATCCTCTTGCTCACACTTAAACTATCTGGATGAATTATCTGTTTTGGAGCATAAGCAGAGAAGGGGATAATTGTAACTGCAATTTCAGTTCTTCACTGAGCCACAGCAGATTTAGTACCCTTTAGCAGTAATAACCTTGCATGTTGGATACTAAGGTTGTAACTCAGTAATAAGCATCCACTATAGTTCAAGAATGGTGTTTTGATTTCCAGCTGAAGCACTGGTGGCAGAACAAACATATTTGTTAGTGCCATCCGTATTCTTTGCACCTTTACCATGGCAGACTAATGTTTCAGGATACGAAATTAGTGTCCTGTGTCAGCATAAAGTTTTGCTACACCCCTAGCTAACTAACACAAACTAAAGACAAACATTATTTTCCTGTTATACATTTCAAGCTATAGCAGCAAGAGAAAAATGGGCACTATGCAACCTACATATCTAGCGGGGGGTCTATGTATAATGCATATACTTTCTCCATTATGAATGTGTCTCCTAGATGTACCATGTCAGATCAGAAAGAACTCTCAAAAAAATTCTGATAACATCTTAAATTGTTCAGCTCAGATCAGTTTCTCATGATCTCCAGAGACACAATGCATGTGACTTCATGGCATGTGACTTCATGGCGCTCTGCATCTTACCAGTCACTCTGATGTTCTTAGTGCTGTAAAAGCATTTCAAAATTTGTTATCATCTAGAAGCTTAAGCTAATTAAGAATTAGGTAAGTAGTTGTAGTAATAGTCAGCACTTTGGTGGATATGACCTGGTGCTGCCAACCTAAGGTAGATTCTTTAATACATCTGTTTTCAATTGGTAGGTGTCAGTCCCTAAGTGCAACTCCTTCCCCTGTCCTAAGGCTTTGGCTGCCTGTACTCAAAGCTAGCCTTGATGTGGTGCAGCTATGTAACCTTGGATCAGGCTGCTGTGAGAAGAGCACTGGGAAGCCATGTTGGAGACCTCCCTGGTTTTGCTTGGCAGTTGCTTGCCTGAGTTTCATTTGGGAGTTACTTGCCTGAGCTTTGTTGCCTGTGCTGGGCCATTTACCTTGCTGGTCCTGATCTTGGCTCACTGACTTGACTTCCTGGCTTGAACCCAGACCCGCTGCACTGATATGGGCTTGGGTGGCAGTTGTTGAAGCGTGCCTGACCCTGGCTACTATTTCTGGCCGGCTCTGCTCTCCTGGCTCAGGTACTGTGCGGGTTGTGCCCCATGTCAGCAAGGACACTGCCTGTGCTTACCTTGTCATGCTCAGCTCCTGGCTGACACTCCAGTCCTGCTGCTCCCTGACATTAAAGGCCTTCTTGAACAGCTTGTAGTTGTGGCAGGTGTGGAGAATTTTTTGATGGGAACTAACAAATATTTATTTCTTAGTATTTTTGAGACACTGAAAATGATTTAGAGATATGCTGTTTTACATTTCTCAGGAATGAGGTTTTTTGGTTTGTCTTCCAAAGCTTTTGGAACACATATATGTGTATAATCATCACTGCACCCTCCAATAAGCACTGCAAGGCCCACTTCTCCCTGCTTCGCTCCATCTTTGTTATATAAAAATGGTTTGCTTTTGAAGATATAGAGAAACTATCTCTTACGGTAAGATTTGAAAACAAAATGGCAGCTATTCAGAGAAGCTTGGAGTGGTAGAGGATATAAAGAAATTACTGTGGAGTTAGTCACTGGGAATGCTGTGCAATGTGGACCTGTATATGCAAGCTATCTTTACAATATATACATAAGGATACGTCAGGTCAGTCTCCCGCTACTTTGTTGTATTTCTAAAGCATATTTCAAACATCAGTTTTGAATTTAACTATTTTTTCCTCCTATTTGAATAAAAGCTCTCAGGACATATACATTCTTACTGTATTTCTAAATAGTATCAGTACAATGAGTTCTTAGTGTTGGTGGCTCTAAATAGTGTTTCTGTAGGTAGATGACTAAGAACTCAGATTCCAACATCCACCAGAAGTATCTGGATGTTGATGGCCCAGTGCTATGACAATTTGAAAATTCATCTATATTCGTTATGAACAACATTCTTCTGATTATAGTATTCTTCACTGCAAGGGAATATGCTGCAGAAGCAATGCTTGTTTAATATGGAATGGAATCACTATAGTTACAAAAGAGTAGAAGAAAACCTCAAATCAGAATAATTTGCCATTTTATTCTCTCCAATAAAAGCGTGTTTATTTTTCCCATGCAAACTTAATTTGGTAGCACGTGTCAGTTAAATGAAGAAAAAAAATTCTGACAGCAAAGGGAGCATTATTCGTTGAGTGCTAGTGTTTGACATGAATAGGAGTTGGTTTTGTTTTTTTTTTTTAAATTTTAAGATATGAAGAGTGTGTGTGTGTGCAGACGCACGCTTTTTTATAAATGCACAAGGGTACAATGCAAAGAGCTGTTTCTGAGAAGATGAGCCAATCTTGACTGAGCAGACTCACTGGCTTAAACTTAATTCAGCATAGGGAGGAGATGCTTTACAACAAAAGAGCATGGATCGGGAAGGAGACTCACCAGGCAGGTAAACAAGGCTGAGGAGAGACAGTGTGAGACATTTCATTTGAACAAAATCTTGAACACACATGTCCTAACTGTGAAGGTTGAATACCCTTTGAGGTGGAAGGGGTTTACAGATTCTGACATGCCATCCTGAAGCAAAAATAATACACATTTCTTTTGATAGCACTGTGTCTGCCTCATCTGAGTCTTTTTCCACTTCATAAAGAACATTAATCTCCTATGTGGTGTGACATGGCTCCAGTTATTTACTCAGGAGCACAGACACTGTCTGACTCTGTAAAATCATTTTCACATGAAGCAGTATTCAGGTAGTGATTGCTGTTCAATTGTCTCTTTCTAATATTTCTTCTTTTGTCTCAAATGTGTGTTCACAGTAAGGAAATAAGGAGAGGAGAAAAAAGTTAGAAAGAAAAAGCTTTATCTAGTTGTACAAGAAAAAAGCTTTTAGGATGGAATTTCATTGAACGAGAAAGGGCTGTGCAAAGCCTCTGCTGAAAGAGTTTTAAGGGTTGCAACCTGTCTGTGTTCCAATAGATAGGTCGCAAGGCTGAAATTGGTGATCTAGACATTAAGTTGTTCTTTAAAAGGACTGTCTTTATTAAAATTAAACTCCTACATGTAAAATCTTTTGTTTGTTTGTATCTGCTGAATTACTGACTCAAATAGGGGATTTTTTTTTCTTTTTAGTTTTATTCCTCTTGGCACATACAAGTGATACAGCTGCAGAAAGGCTAACCAGAGTTTTCTGACTACTTGTGCCTCCTGAGTTTCAGTGCAGAATGATGTACTAGCTCTTTACTGCACCTCTGAACTGCATGGAAAGTACTAGACCTACACAGGTGTCCATGAGGAGCAGCACTGAGAAAACTGTCATCTTACATGTGTTTCTTAAAGAAAGTGAATTTGCAAAAGTGCCTTGTTGAGACTCAAGACCTTTGCTGTTGGTGATGGAGGGTATGAAAGCGAAGCCAGCTTGGCTGTTTAATTCAATATGAGTTTGCAGGGCTGGCAATGTTAAAGAAAAACCAAAATACAGCCAAATTTGAGATCACCAATGTAGAGAGAGTTTGAATCTAAGATGTTTTTAATTTAATGTCAGCTAAAATGTTGGTGTGAGTCTTGTATGGGATCTGATTCAGTATTACTGTCAAATACCTGAAGACTAGCCAAATTATTTAAAAGACAAGCTGGTCTCCTGACTAACTCTTGAAGTCCAATGTGCAGTGAATTCTGTTAAATACAAAGAATACAAGCTTGAGATAACTTGATATGTTAAAGGATGGTGCATTGTCTAATCTTTGACAGAGATTCTTTACACTGATATTAAATTGTTTGCCTTATCTATTAGATGAAGAGGTTGTGTGATGAGGTAGCAGGCTTATCCTAGAATAAATGTGTTAGTGCTTGCTCTATAAATGGAATTCTTGGCTTCCAGCCTCTTAGTTGTGTACTGAGTTTTGCCGATGTGGTTGGAGCTGGGAGCTTGCCACCAGGAGCCAGGCCACTTCTTTAGGCCATCCCAGATTCCCTGGGATGCCACAATTAGTGTTACTGCCTCACCATACTTCCCAGTCTACTTCAGCAACTTTTACTTTGTACTTTTTTTGTTGTTGTTGCCATATAACAGTTTTTGAAAAGGGTGATCTCTTTCTAACCATAATTAGTACAATTGAGAAATAAATGCATACATACCACAAGAGGGGCTTTTTTAATAAACATGTGTTGGGTAATTTGCAGACTATTTTCATCTTTTGTGTAACCAGAGGGTATAATCAGGGCCTGTTTGTGGCACTATATTTGGATATCCAGGGAAAAATCATTATAAATGCTATATAAAATTTAAACTCTCCATAACAAGGAAAGGTGTCTTGCTCGGATTTTTGTTTTCTAAATTGAAATGAACCTACATCAACAAAGTATTGTTCCCTATTTTTTTAAGACATGGAGAATATACATGGTGCTGGTAAGATTAGCAGGGGAAAGTTATGTATCCCAAACGAGCAATCTTTTTTTCTCCCGTTCCATTAAGATAAGTTGAATTTCTTTTTCAAAGTCTCTAAAGATAAATGCAGCCTTTCGTGCCAGGTTTCAGCCCCTGAAAAGCTTTTAATTTAGTAATAAATCCACTGGAAAAGAGGTTTACAAGAAAAGTGCTGACACAACCTTAGCTATCATGGCACAATTAGTTTAGCTGCAGGTTTGTTGTAATCCCAAAACAATGACAGAAAATCATCGTGTCAAAAAAAATTTCATCTGTCCTTTGTATCATGCGGTCCCTGGATTATAACTCTTTACGTATGATTATGTCCTCTTCAATCAAGCTTTCTAATATCAAAATTGCATCCAGCTTTTTAAGTACTTCAATATGGATACTCTAAGTGGAGAGTGAGTTAGCCAAAGACAAAGCACAGACTAAATACATCTTAAAGGAGGTACTGGCATTCATTTCTATACTACTCTCAATGGTATGTAGAGTTTCCTTGTTTGTTTTCTCTTTTTTTTGGACTTCTTTCAGGGTTGAGAAAACAGTTCTGTATTTAAGATAAATGTTGACCAGATTAAGTCCTTTTATGTCCTTGTTACAATAACATGAAGTATTAAGTGGGCAACTGTCGTGGTTTAACCCCAGCCAGCAACTAAGCACCACGCAGCTGCTCACTCCCTCCCTCCCCACCCAGTGGGATGGGGGAGAAAATCGGAAAAAGAAGTAAAATTCGTGGGTTGAGATAAGAACAATTTAATAGAACAGAAAAGAAGAGACTAATAATGATAACACTAATAAAATGACAACAGTAGTAATAAAAGGATTGAAATGTACAAATGATGCGCAGGGCAATTGCTCACCACCCGCCGACCGACACCCCGCCAGTCCCCGAGCAGCGATTCCCCGCGCCCCCCCTTCCCAGTTCCTAAACTAGATGGGACGTCACATGGTATGGAAGACACTGTTGGCCAGTTTGGGTCAGGTGCCCTGGCTGGGCATGAGAAGCTGAAAAATCCTTGACTATAGTCTAAACACTACTGAGCAACAACTGAAAACATCAGTGTTATCAACATTCTTCACATACTGAACTCAAAACACAGCACTGTACCAGCTACTAGGAAGACAGTTAACTCTATCCCAGCTGAAACCAGGACAGCAACAGTAACTCTTCTGTCTTTCGACCAGCACTAAGAACAGATGGAAAAATTGCATTTAATTCTGGTGTAATTGTTTAAGATATTCATCACCACCATGACCAAATGCCAAAAGGAGTACTAAAATCTTTTTGCTGAAAAAGTGGGAGGGAGAGATGACTGAAACTCTGCTAAATTTCTATACGATTCCTTCACATCATCATTCTCAGATATTACCATTTAATATATCTTGATACACTGAGACTCCTATTTCTAAAGGACTTGCAGAGGGAATATTTTCATGACAGAGCAACACACTGAGATTGAACCTAGCTGAAAGGGATATATTTTTTTACTCTGGTTTTGTAGAGGCAGCATAAAAAACTGAGATAAAAGGCAGAAAATAGTATATTATTGTAGAAAATGGAATCCTGTTCTGAGAAAACAAGTGGAAATTGCCTTGTCTCTCTGCAAAATTTCTTGGCTTGCCATTCCCACTGATGCAAAACCTAGGAAAAGTTTATTCTCATTCCAGGAGAGAAGAGATAAAGAAATGAATTGATACTTTGAGTGCTTAGTTAAATGTCTTGTAAAGAGTTCAGGTGTTATTCAAAAGCTATAAACTGTAAGCAAGCTAAATAGGTGAGTGTTGAAAAGTTTCATTTTCATTGCCATTCCTAGTGTTGACATCCCTTGACTTCTGTTTGGTATGTGTGGCTGAAACAGTCGCAGCTTTGCAGCGGTGGATTAGTTTCTTTCCATTTAGACCAGGACTGTTTCTGTCCCTGTGAGAGTGAAGCTTAAATTCTAGCAATGACTTTAGCAAGAGGGCAGCAACAGTTCTCGTGTAAGGTTAATATTTAGGAACATCTGTCCAGAATATTTGGCATAAGGAGATTTTTATTTTTTTCCAAAGTTCTAGACTCTTATGCCATCATCACCTGGAGTGACCTAGAACCAGATATATGCTTTGAATGGGTAGACTGTGGCTTGTCTGCTTAGTTATTGGCTTCTTTACTACCCTAAGTGTAAAATAACTTAAGCAAACTGATGTGTATAAGTATGAATTTTCACACTGATGAAATCAATGGAATCACATTTTTATAAATGTATTCAATAGAACAAAATTTTTCTAGGGTTTTGAGGCCTTCCTTTTTATCCAAGGTGCAATCTAGCAGTAGCTAGTTTGTTGATAGATGCTGATGTCCCTTAGAATGAAATAGGATGTAACTTGGTTCTGACCAAGGTGTGATCACATTTCTCTCACATACAAAGGTTTCTTTACACAGAGCACATAGTGCTGAGCTTCTCTTCTCATATCTTTTAAAAATTCAGGTGCTATGCTTTAAAAGTTTATTCTCTATCTGAGTTTGGCATATGGGATTGATTGCCATGTCACCTGGCCGTAGTTCCTGATGATACACAGTAGTTGTATTGCATGCAGTTCTTCATGGGATGTGCCCTATTTTTCCATGCTAATGTGTTGTTTCATTCTTGCTCTATCCCATTTTTAATTTCAATTTAAGTTGGAAAAGAACTCAGTAAGGATGTAGTCATTGAACAAGTTCATTATCACAAAGGACCGAGTCCCTTTTCTTCCTTTATTGCATGCTTATGGTCTTAATGTTTTGAGACTGAACTCTGCTTCCTTCCTGTGAGAGAGCAAATAAATGGTTACAGCAATACCAGATGAGGCTGCCGTACTTACAGCTGTTGCGCAAAAAGCGTTTTATATATTCAACAAATGGGGGTGGATACTTTACAGAATGCGTGCGTGTGTGGAGAGCACTAGTTAAAACTTCCCCCAGTGAGCTTTTGTTTGAGTGTTTGGCAGAAACAAAACAGCAGTTTCCACAACCAAAAGTTTACTTGTTGAGAATGAACTATGTTTATACAGAGGTGAGAATCCTAGCTCAAGTAATGACTTTTCTTTGATGATGACGCATTTCTCTTGTGAGGTTCCTTCACTTGTGTTAGCTGTGATCTGCCCCATTCTTACAGCCCATATGAATGGAAAAACTGAGTCCTAAACCAGAAGATTCTGATAAAAGCTAGCACCTGAGCTGGTGTAGGGGAATATGCTGGAATATATGTGTCTCTTACAAACCCCTCAAGAATGATATTGCCCCCCTTCCCCAGCATGTCATTCTATTTTATTTAGATTGGTTTAGGAGTGTGGTCAATTCTGACCGTGTCCTCTTTATATCTATGTCAATGTCTGTTCATGTGAAATGAGGCAGGGAATCAGCTGTATTTTTCTCCCTGAATCAGAGAGTTCCTACATGATTTTTGCAAAGGTACGTAAAGGATACCAGTGACACATCTACGTAATAAAGCCCCAGTTTTAACAGCTATTACAAATAAACGTAATATGTGTTCTCAGGGCTAACATAAGGAATAGATGAGTTTATGGAAATAAATGGTTTGCTGACACCATTATGCGAAAACTTTCCTCAGCCTTTAAATTAATGGGAAGATGAATTAGCAGCTGTCCCCAAGAGTTTCTTCAGTAGGATACCGAGAGGTAGTTGAAGGTGGTAAACCTATCAGCAGCATTTAATATTTCTGTTACAACTAAAGAAGTTTTACTCTACAACTGGAAAAGAGGCAATGGCTTATCCAGTGCAAAATGTAGGGGTCAATACTAGTACATATTGCAGACTGCAGAAGGTTTGTGCAGTCAGAATAGGGGCACTAGTAACTGCAGAGGAGCTAGTAGCTGGAATTGCCTTACTGTATTTGAATTGCCTTATGTTTTCTTGCTGTGTGAACTGTACTGTCTGTACTTCATCTTTTTACTCCTGAGCTAGTGTAGTAATCACAGAAAGTAACACTTCTTCCTGCCATATGTCACCCCTACCAGGTCCCCTGTAAGACAGTTTCTCCTGAACTGATCAGTAGCCTGCAAAGCAGGAGCACATAAATTGTTCAAAAGCATCATTTATTTGTATTGGTTGCCTCTCCTTATCTGGAGGGCATGATTCATCAGTCCCTTCCAGTAGCCTCTGTCAGGCTTGGCCTGTCCACCGTCACTTACTCATATTGCTGGTAAATTGTTTACAGGCAGGCTGAGTATACTTGACTCTGAAAGCCCGGAAGCTAAGCCAAACCCACTACTGCTGCATGCAGCTCTTCTGCAACAGAGAAATGAACTTTATTACATAGCTGAGTGGTGAATGGCTGTTGAGGGCTTTGGATGCAAGTCGTTTGAGATCAATTGTTCTGTTTTGCTGAGTAAAGCAGCAGGGTTCAGCTCAAGGTTTAGGGATGATAGTTTGGAGGGGAAAAGAAAAATATTAAGGACAGGCAATTATCTTTAGCTTCAGTGGTAGTTATATGGCTAAATTCCCTGGTGGGGCTTCAGAATCTTGATGCTTCCCTACGATCTTTAAAAAAAACCCCACCTCCTACCAAAAGCAGAGATTTAAGAGCTCTTCAGATTTAGAACTATTGTTATTTCTCAGTTCTGTTTGTCTGGAATACTATCGCAAAGCCTGTAATGCCATTATTTTTAATTTTTATTTTTATTTTTATTTTTTTTAAGTTAAGTGCAGACAGTAAAATTCATCAGTGACTGGTAAATGCTATCAAGGAATCACTAAAAAAAACCCTCACAGGCCTACATATGTCTATAGAGAACACCAAAATAGCCATGTTGAGCTTTATGTAAGCTCCACAGAAAGGCCAGAAGCAGAGGAGTGTCTGAAAGAGTCCGAGAAAATACTCGAGTGAAAAAATATACAGTAGAATGGATGGCCACCTATAAAAATTTGGCCACAGAAATAACCACTGAAGCGGGGGGGGGGGAACCCAACCCTCTTGTAGAAAGTTGTCTGTCAGGAACTGCTGTACTCTCCATAGGGAGCTCAGTCAGCCCTTCTTGGCTTTCATTCTAATGTGGCCTAGGATACCTGACACTGCTTGAAGTGTCCAGTGAAATAAATCAGGCACTTGAAAAGGCATTCACCTGTTACATGCAACAAATCCTAAAGTCCTGTTTTACTTAAAGTGGCAACAAAGTTCCAAAGTCTATACCTGTACGTAATTCAATTTTTGGTAGTAAGTGAATAGGTGAGAATCTACAGCCATTAGCTGTGTCATGAGTGCAGGGAGCAGGCTGGTTATAGTGCACCCTCCATTTTATGTACACATATGTAACAACAATTCCTGTCTGTTTCTGGACTGCATGTCCAGTTTTATTACTCAAATGACTCTTCATTCACTTTTTTGATTAGCTAGTACTAAAAGCTATTCCATATGTGAATTAGTAACATTTTCTCCTAGTAGTGGAATATCACCTTCTCTGGAATTTCTCTAATACTTACGAATGTTGGTTTCATCTGCAGTGCAGTTCTGGTGTGCTTGTACAGGCTTATTTTTGAAAGTAACAAGACCAAAAATTCTGTTCTAGGTGCACAGCAACTCTGCTTTGACACCTAATGAATGTAAGAGTCCAAACCAATGACTTGTTTGAACTGCTTTGAATTGTTATGATGGGAACGTTCAGTCCAGGTGATGAGACTAAGCAGAGTTTGAAGTAAAACGCTTGAACATCATATAATGTATGTAGATACGTGGACCTCTTCACTAGCTGTTTTAATCTCCTGATTAGGCCCTGTTTTATCAAACTATTTGCTAAAGTATCCATAGCTACAGTGGACTAACATTTTCACTGAAAGCAGTGGAAGCACTTTGATGAGCTAAATTATTTTCTTGCAGAAGACAAATGGTTATTATTTTATTAACAAGATCAGAGACTACAACGTGCAAGAACAAAACAGTACCATTGAGAATTTTTAAAAAGTCACATTTTATTTATTTTTTGTTTTCTTGATTCTTTTACCTTTCTCATTTGTACCTTTATGTGTTTTTTTTTTTATTGCTGGAGTATTATAATTTAAATCTAGAGACTTGAAACACTCACCTTTGCCAGAAAGCAGTAAAAGCTTTACCAGAATTCCATCAAAACTTTATCATTGATTAGAATCTAACAGCTGCCATAAGAGGTCATCTGCTGAACTTCCATGTATTGTGCATTAGTAAACATTGTGCCTATGTTAGTCATCTGTAATTCAGATTTTTTTTCATACTTTTTCAATATTTTAGTTTTTTAGAAACACGAACTACTTTGTGATGTTAGTGGATAGAATCCTAGATGTTATAGTGGACTGAATACATGACCTAGCAGGCATTTTCTTTCCTCTTTGGTGTATGGATGGCTGTTCCTGCATATGGGTACTTGGCAATACATGGTACAGGGTGTGGCCAATAAATTGCATGGAAAATTGGGAATAAGGGCAAGTAGAATGAGCTCCTCATAGTAATACTGATTTTAAACTACCAATGATTTCATAGGAGAATGTGCACATCTACATGATCATGGAGCACCTTATCTTGCTTTAATTTGACTAGGAGATCTTAGGCTTAATGGTTTCCCGTATGTATATGAGGGGGTAGGGTGGGGGACGGAAATATACTATCTAGGCAGAAACAGAAGTTCCAGATGGATAAAGTCTTTTGATACTTCTTTTAAAAAATGGATGCACTTGTATAGTCTGAGAAAAATGTGGGACACTTGAGGTTTATTCAGAAAGAAATTTATCTGTGAACTTTCCTGTGTCTGTCACAGAAATGCTGGGTTTGTAAACCAGCAGAGCCAGCAGAATTTTGTACTCATTTGCACTCATCCTTCATTTTTCTCACATTTCCCAGGTGGACAGTGTCGTTAAAGATGAGTAGTATAAGAATGTGAAAGTGTCCATCTAGAAAGCTCTAGCTAGTAAAACACTCTGTTTCACTTTTTTCTTATGTGAAGACATTTATGTCCTGATGTAGGCTCACCTGCTCAGCCATGCAAGCTCATTTGAAAGTGTTGCAAAGGGACATGTGGGTGTGTAATGTGTGAAATAACCTAGATGAAAATGCATTTTTAGGTGACTGACATAGAACTTATTCTCTGAAAGTGACACTACTTCATCCAGTATGCTATAAGGGATGCAAGGTGAGCTTGTTTTCAGAATATGTCTTTATCTGAATGATTCTTTTGGTTTTATATTCATACATGCTATCTTCCTGTTGGGCAGTGGAAAAAAAAATTATGTCTACAGAGAAAAGCTTTTAAGTAATTGAACTAGATCTGTGGAATCAGGTATGACACATCTGCATCCCAACCTTAAAACTTGTATATTTAAGACTGGCCAGAAATAGTGGGGGGCATTTTTGAACTGACAACTCACTTTTGTTTTCACTTCCCTTCCCCTGCACAAAATTACAAATTACAAAATTATAACTTTGCCTGATGATCATCTTGAAGAAAATGAGATAAAATAACTACAAACCATTTTAAAACAATAGTGCTGAACTCCTTAGCAGCACTACAGAACATGTATTCAATTAGGGTGATACCATACTATTTGTCACTGGCTGTTCCAGTGCTCGATCATGGTGGAAACGAAGGGGAATGCTGTTTGCAAACATTTAAACTTGTTACCTCTGAGGATTGTAATGGCAGCTGTGATTTGACTGCTAGACTTTTTTTTTTTCTTCCTTCAAAATAAAGGAAGATCTGAAAATGTGTGGGACTTGACTTTAGCTCCCCCGCTCATCTTTGTGGTATTATGTGGAGTGTCAGAAATTCTGGTCTCTTGGCTCAGCCTTCTTGGAAGGACAAGGCCCAAATATTGTAGCTGTGTAGTATGCCTGGTGCCCTGCAGAATTGCCAGTACATTTTAGTCGTAAGGTACCGTATCACCTCCTGCTCTTGGTGCATTTGCTTTAGATATCTAGGTTGTATGCATACGCTTGTGTTTTCTGGCAGGAGTTTACTCTTATCGATGTGGAAAAAAATAGTTTGCTCTGCTATTGTTTTCGTTAAAGATCTGCTTTTCCCAGCTGCCAAATAGTCTGTAGACAAAATCAGAAAAGCTCTGAGTTTCAGTGTGAAAGTGCACATTGAACTGGTGACCTGACAGCCTCTCAGAGCTTGTGCTGTTTTGATATTTGGCTAGAACTTAGTGAAATAGAAGATAAATAATGCAAGTTGAAAACATGTCACAGATGGTAGAGATTTTGAAAAGATGCTCTGCATCTGGAAGCAAAGCCTGCAAACCTATCCTGGGTTCTCTGTCTAGAGAGAGAGTAATTGGCTACTTCTTCTCTGAGTCTTGATCTGGTTCAGAGCCCAATGCCCTTTTTTTTTCCACAACGGGTCAAACATCAGGCAGGAATCTGACTCTGAACTTCACTTCAGACATTTCTGATTTTACTGTCCTGTTCTTACATCCTTGCTTTCTTTAAAATCCATATTTCCCAAGCATGATGAGAGTAAAAATCCTCTTACTGTACCAATCCTATGAAGTATGAGGGACTGCTTTTCAGATGGTAACTAAATGGCTCCAGTTGCATCCTGACTTCCAGAGTCTTCAGCTGCTGGGTGTGCAGCTGAGTCTTTAAAGGACTGCAAATGTAAATAAAGAAAATACCAGCATCTCATTTGCTGTACTTCTTGCCTATACTGATCAATCTTCTTTTAAAAGCATTTAAGTGGTGTTGGTTATGAACAAATGACGAAAAACATCCTAAGGAAAGTTACAATTGAGCTGCTTCTGTGAACATCTCTATTTCCCTTCCTCAATGCTTGTGCAATATAAAATTCGAGAACAATGAAATAATAATTTAAAAAAAAAAATCCAAACCTGCCATGCAGTTAATCTGACCAATGTTCTGAAAGTTTATGCTATTTTCTGAAAGTATGAATGCTTAAGACGGCAATATTTAACTGTGTATATATCCACTAATTTGATTCTTTATAAAGGCTCTCCCTAAATTTTTCCTAAGTATTTATATGGTAGACAAGAATAATTCAAAAGATAATTTCTTGTAGTCTCTGCCCTTAAATTTTTATGAATATATGAATCTCCAGTACAATATTTGTTACAGGATCTTTGGGACTGTGAATAATATTTGCTGTAAGGGTGGATTGGTTGGTTTGTTTGTTTTTCCTAACTAAGTTCTCTGTTTCTGTTACACATGAAAGATCATAGAATCATTTAAGTTGGAAAAGACCTTTAAGACCATTGAGTCTAACTGTTAACCTAGCACTGCCAAATTGTGTTACCCGCGGAGTTTTTTGATACTGTCTTTGCTTGTGCAGGACTGTTGAAGGAAACTACCAAACCTTGAGGTTGCCTTTGGACAAAAAAAATGACATGCATTTTTGAAGATAACACCAAAACTTTGTAAAGAATGTGACCAAATACCTATATTAGTGAAATGCTCCAAGTTCCTCCTGAACAGTTGGCAAGGACTACTTGTTTCATTGTTGAAGAAAGACTGTTTGGGAAATGAGGAGAAAGGAGACAGACAGAATTAGTGCCTATCCTAGCTGCATCCTTACACAAAATAGCTGAATATACTGAATTTCCTTTCTTTACTGCTTCTGCTTTTCATGTTGCTGACTGCCACAAGTGGAAATCGAGGACTTGATTCCAAAATATTACTGTAATAGTTTAAACAAAATAAAATAAGCTCACTAGAGTGTATCTGAACTGATATGAAAGTGCACTTTAGATCCTTTAAAAAAACCTCCAAGTGACAATTTTACAGGGAGGGGTTGATCTATGCTTAAGGAAAGGTCTTGTATGACCCTTATATATATGTATAAGCTCATTGGAGGCTTGTTATGGGCCTGGGGTATTGCAGTAATACTGAAAACTATTAGTAGCTGTTGTTCAAAATTGTTAGAATCCAAATTCTGCATGGATTTACGATATACAACTTGAACAAACTCAATCACATGTAAATACTCATTTCATATGTTAAGAAAAGTGTCTTTTTCAAAGTATTTCTTCGAAGTGTTAGAATTCATCTGTTAGGGAGAGTATACAAAGATGGTCATCTGCTCTGTATTATTGTAACATTAAATAGAAGTGTTGGGGTAACTGTAAATTTTCTGTTCTACTTGAAATACCTGTTTCAGTTTACACAAATGTGGCAATATTAAAAGACAAATAACTTATTTGAGACTAGATGTCTCTGCATAAAATCACCTCTAGGATAAATGTCCTCAACTGAAGTCTGTTCAGGGAAGAAGTCTTTCAGGGAGACCTTTAAAGATTTTAACATCATATTGTGATTAAAATAAACTGTTAACTGCATTATTTTATAGGATTTTATTTGGAAACTTTCATAGTCATCTTTTACTTAATGTTCTTCATGTTGCTAGTGAATTTGAAAGTAATATGGTGCAAGGAGCCATATAATCTTGCACTATTTCACTATAAGCTTTTAAAAAATTAAGCAGGCCGTGTTCACAAGAGCAGGAATAGCTAAACTGTACCACAAGTCACTTTTATGGTGCGATTTCTCTTTTAGAACTGTCAACAAACCATGTCTTTACACAGTGCAAGTGTATGGGAAAGTCTTGCTCCTTGCAACTGTATGGGGAAGTTCCATGTAAAAACAAAAGGTTAAAAGAAAACCCTATAGAAGGTGCATGTTTTTCTGCAGTAATGCAACTATTAAGGTCAATGTCTTGAACAAACCTCCAGTAGCTCCATGTCTACTTACACTGTTCTCAAAAAGAAGGAAATTGAAAATTGCTTTTTTCTGGTTTTCTCCTGGAATAAAATTGTGTTATATTGTATGGCTGTGCTTCATTAAACAGCTGCCCTGTTTTATCCTGGAGATTGTTTTATGTCTGTACTGTGTGAAATGATCCCTGCTTAGTAGCAATCTTTATACAGCAATTTAACAAAGGTTAGTAACTGTTACCTCTAGTTTACAGTTAGAGAAACTAAGATGCAGAGCATTATTTGCCCAATTGCAGCACTTACTGGGTGTTTTTTTTTCTTTAAAATTTTTCCTTTCCTGCTTCCTGCATATGGAAGATACTGAATCTGATAACTGAAAAAAACATCTTGGGAAAGAGCTGGAAGACCTCATCTCTTATTTCAAATTATATATACCAAATATGCAGTTTTGAAGTTCATGGCAAGATAGTGGCCATTGATGTTGAGAAAGATTTAATGCATGCAATATTGTTGCCATTTTCTGCTACTTTGCAACTCTATCATTCCTAAACTATTTTGTAGTGTCCACCTGAAGTTTTATAGAAAATTATGTGGAGATTCCTTTTCCTGTAGCCATATTTTAAAGAACCACCTGTGCCTACTGCCCCATATTCAAGTACCCTGTTATAAAAAATATAAACTATGTGTGGTGGGTTGACCCTAGCTGAACACCAGGTGCCCACCAAAGCTGCTCTATCACTCCCCCCTCCTCAGCTGGACAGGGGAAAGAAAATATAACAAAGGGCTTGTGGGTTGAGATAAGGACAGGAGAGGTCACTCACCAATTACCATCATGGGCAAAACAGACTTGACTTGGGGAAAATTAACTCAATTTATTACAAATCAACCAGAGTAGGGCAATAAGAAATAAAACCAAATCTCATAACACCTTCCCTCTACCCCTCCCTTCTTCCCGGGCACAACTTCACTCCCGGATTCTATAACAACCCCCCCCTCAGCGGCACAGAGGGACAGGGAATGGGGGTTGTGGTCAGTTCATCACACGTTGTCTCTGCTACTCCTTTCTCCTCATGGGCTGGACTCATCACTCTTCCGCTGCTCCAGCGTGGGGTCCCTCCCACGGGGGACAGTCCTCCATGAACTTCTCCAGTGTGGGTCCTTCCCACAGGCTGCAATTCTTCATGAACTGCTCCACCATGGGTCCCTTCCATGGCGTGCAGTCCTTCAGGAGCACGCTGCTCCAGCGTGGGTCCCCCGTGGGGTCACAAGTCCTGCCAGAAATCTGCTCCAGCGTGGGCTCCTCTCTCCACAGATCCCCAGGTCCTGCCAGGAGCCTGCTCCAATGTGGGCTTCCCGCGGGGTCACAGCCTCCTTTGGGCACCCACCTGCTCCGGTGAGGGGTCCTCCCCGGGCTGCGGGTGGAGATCTGCTCCACCGTGGACCTCTGTGGGCTGCAGGGGGACAGCCTGCCTCACCAGGGTCTTCCCCACGGGCTGCAGGGGAATCTCTGCTCCGGCACCTGGAGCATCTCCTCCCCCTCCTTCTGCACTGACCTGGGGGTCCGCAGGGTTGTTTCTCTCACATGTTCTCACTCTTTCTCTCTGGCTGTCATTTCTGCGTCCCAGCAACTTTTTTTCCTTCTTAAATACGTTATCCCAGAGGTGTTACCACTATCGCTGTTTGGCTCGGTCTTGGCTGGCAGTGGGTCCGTCTTGGAGCCGGCTGGTATTGGCTCTGTCAGACACAGGGGAAGCTTCCAGCAGCTTCTCACAGAAGCCACCACTGTACCCCCTCCTGCTACCAAAACCTTGCCACAGAAAGCCAATACACTATGATGTTTTCATAGTTAGAGAGGTAATGATTTAAATAGGGGCCAAAGTCAAGAGAGCTGTGAGATTAATTAGAATGCAAAAGCAGTGACTCTGCAATGCCTGTATGTTCTCCTTTTGTTGCATATGAACTAGGTGGCAAATTTACTAGTTGTTTTTCATTCTTGAAGAAGAGAAGCTGCTTAGTATAAATACCCTGCCCAAATTCCTGAGTGCTTTTATCAACAGCTATGTCCCATAGACAGAAATTACATGTTGATGAAGAAGAAAAAATAATCTGTAATTTCAACTAACTTTTTTAAAAATAGCTGAATGCATTTTATGTGTAGACTTTAATGTTTTAAGAGTTTATTCACATTTTTCTTGACTTTTGGCTTCCTTGCCCCAGAAATGGAGCACCAATGTGCTGAAAATAGTCTAAAATTGCACAATCCCCCCCCTTTTTAAAAAACAATTCTACACCTACTATGTATATTTTTTTATACTTTTCCCAAATGACAATAGAATGATTTGACTGTAGAAAAAGAAAAAACCAGTGATTCTTCTTCAGCAATGCAGGTAAAGGTCACCCAGAGTTCTCTCCTGCATTTTGAGTAACCACACAAATCACAGAATAAGTCAGATTGAGTGGAACCTCAGGTTTTAAAATAACTTTGGGTTTGGATAAGAAAAAGGTGTCTCAGAACTGACTCAAGGGGCTCCTGCTGTTTTTAGTTATTTCCTACATCTTATCATATTTAACAAGACCATACTTCTAGTCTATGGATTTTGACATACAGCTATTTAAAACAAAGCTCACATTTTAATTGCACAAAGAAATGCAAAGAAACAGGTGGGAAGGCAGGTGTTTTCCTGCTATAAATTTTTCTGGTGATCGGTGATTCACTTGTACTTCTCTCCATGTCAGTAATGGATGCTATATATAATTCCAGGTTGAGAGAGGGACACCTGCCTCTCTGAGCTGGCATGTCTCGTGTAATGCATCATACAAATACATCTGCCTGTTGCAGCAAAATTTCAATTCACTTGCTGTGAAGTTTATTATTTAAAACAAAAAATGGTCTGAGTTTAGGATATATGTAAGTTTATAAATGAATCCATTATAAGTGCCATTTATAAAAGACAGTGACCTAAATTCAGATCAGAATGTGACCCTCACCCTGTGCAGTATAGTTAATCTCAGAATTTCATTAGATTTAATAGGAAAAGTGTAAGACAATATGATAATATACATGGTACAATTACTGTTTATAATTAATTTATATGCTACTTGAAAGTGTATTTTCTGCATTAAAAACAGTAATTGAAGCTATGGTTTGAATGGTGGTGCTGTCCAAGGTGATTTGCAAACAGTCACAGCTAAGGAGTCACTTTTTTGCCAGGACTGACTAAAGGATTTGGGCATCCAGGATTGGCCAGACCCTTCCTGCTTGAACTGAAGAGCTGTGACTGATAACAGGCTGCATTAGGAAGCAGTTGCCCCTCAGCAGATCTGCCACAGACTGGGGAAAATGGGGGAAGATATGCTTAGAAACCAAAAGGCAGCCTCTTAAAGATCATGTGAACAGTATGACGCATTTTTTTCCCCACAGCAATAAAATTTGCACCACAGGAGACCTGGGAGGCTGGGTGAGGTCTGGAAAAAGGTATCCTACAGACCACAGGGGGTGGCAGGCTGTGCGCCTGGCACCGTGGAGTTTGATTGGAGTGATAAAGTTCCCCATCCTTCCCAATAAATCTATACTTGATTATTAACAGACTCATTAAGCCATTAAGTAATAGATTAATTCTGGGTACTGCTGGGGAACTAACGGGATCCTCCCTGTATGGACTATTCTTCATATGTTGTGGTGATCATATAAGGAACAAAATTCAAGCTTATCCCACAAAGTTTACTTTAGTAACTGGTTCCACGTAGTGTTCTTCTGTGCAGAATGGATTTGCTTATTTGCGTTGTTACCTATTGGCATGATGAATTTTCACTTGCCTGGTACATGAATAAATCAGCTGCAGTCTGCAAATAGGTTACTTGAAAAGTGCAATTCACTTAGTGCAGGTTTGGGTTTTTTTTAATAGGTTGCATTAATGTAATAATTTTGGTTTCACATTTTGGCTTCACTTTGCTGCTTCTCTTCTTCTGTTAGGTTCTAACAATCACAGGGCTGCAATATATTACGTATGATGAATCAGGCATCTTTTTAGCTCCTTCGTTCTATGTCTCTGCATTTGGTCCTAGGTCCAGAAATACATGCTGAAATGCATATATTGTGTGCCTTCCCCTGCTTCCTGTGGAGAAGGGGGAACAAAGAAGGACTGGAAATTTCTCCTTGCCCCCAGTGGCACTGACCAGTGTGATGTACCCCTGCAGAATTGTTCTCTGGTAATGCTACCAGCTAATGATAAATGTATTCTTTCTCCCCAAGCCTGAGAAAAGAGAAAACTGTGGTTCATTTTTTTTGTAGCAGGCTGGGAAACGAGTTGCTGTTGTTCTTAGGACAATGTAAGAGGCAGCGTTGGGGTATTCAGAAGTCACGTTTGGCCTTGTTGCAGTTCTGGAAAGCAATCCTTAGCAACCTATTTGCTAAGGTTTTGACTTATTCCTCTTCAGAAATTATTAAATCTTAACAATATACTACACATTTTGATGATAAAATGGATTCTACCAATATCATTAGTCTTATCTTTTGAATTGATAGCTTGGTATTTTTTTTAACCTCTCTAGTTTTTCTCAAGAGTGGAATTGTTATATTGTTGTAAAACACAGACTTGAGAGACATAGTTCTAGATTCAACTTGTCACAGGTAATTTGTTGCTGTTCTTATGTGATGTGTTTATGCATCCAGGTCTTACACTGAATGTTACAAAGACTGTATGTGACAAAAAGATGTTTTTTTAACTTACTAAGAACATACAAAATTAAGGAGGGACTGAAGAAGAAACAGATAAAATGAAGCACATTGTTACTGTTGCATATTAGGAACTGCTTGGGTATTTCCCCAACTTTTTCCTCATGGGTACTTATGATATTTAATTGCTAATTGTGCATCTGGTGACTTGCTTTTCCTGCAGTGATAAGCCACACTTGCATGGTTTAATCTGTGTCATCTGAGGTGGTTCCGATTCCTGTGCAGTTGTCTTGGGTTTGCATGGCAAGGTTTTGGTAGTGGGCAGGGGTGGGGGGCTACAGGGGTGGCTTCTGTGAGAAGCTGCTAGAAGCTTCCCCCATGTCTGACAGAGCCAATACCAGCTGGCTCCAAGACGGACCCACTGCCAGCCAAGACCGAGCCAAACAGCGATAGTGGTAACACCTCTGGGATAACGTATTTAAGAAGGAAAAAATGTTGCTGGGACGCAGAAATGACAGCCAGAGAGAAAGAGTGAGAACATGTGAGAGAAACAACCCTGCGGACCCCCAGGTCAGTGCAGAAGGAGGGGGAGGAGATGCTCCAGGTGCCGGAGCAGAGATTCCCCTGCAGCCCGTGGGGAAGACCCTGGTGAGGCAGGCTGTCCCCCTGCAGCCCACAGAGGTCCACGGTGGAGCAGATCTCCACCCGCAGCCCGGGGAGGACCCCTCACCGGAGCAGGTGGGTGCCCAAAGGAGGCTGTGACCCCGCGGGAAGCCCACATTGGAGCAGGCTCCTGGCAGGACCTGGGGATCTGTGGAGAGAGGAGCCCACGCTGGAGCAGATTTCTGGCAGGACTTGTGACCCCACGGGGGACCCACGCTGGAGCAGCGTGCTCCTGAAGGACTGCACGCCATGGAAGGGACCCATAGTGGAGCAGTTCATGAAGAATTGCAGCCTGTGGGAAGGACCCACACTGGAGAAGTTCATGGAGGACTGTCCCCCGTGGGAGGGACCCCACGCTGGAGCAGCGGAAGAGTGATGAGTCCAGCCCATGAGGAGAAAGGAGTAGCAGAGACAACGTGTGATGAACTGACTGCAACCCCCATTCCCCGTCCCCCTGCACCTCTGGGGGGGAGGACCTAGAGAACTTGGGGGTGGAGTCGGGGAAAGGTGTTTTAAGGTTTAGTTTTTATTTCTCATTATCCTACTCTGATTTGATTGGCAATAAATTGAGTTAATTTTCCCCAAGTCAAGTCTGTTTTGCCCATGATGGTAATTGCTGAATGATCTTTCCCTGTCCTTATCTTGACCCACAAGCTTTTCATTGTATTTTCTCCCCTGTCCAGGTAAGGAGAGGAGTGATAGAGCAGCTTTGGTGGGCACCTGGCATCCAGCCAGGGTCAACCCACAACACCTGCGAAAACAGTGAATGTCCTCCCACATAATTCAATTAATTTCTGGGTTGCTCTACATTTTAAAAGACCTTTAGGATAGGAGGTTATTTGAAATTTGGGTTTGGTTTGAGTAAGGCTTAAACTTGCTGTAGATGAAGGCACTCCAAAACCTTTCCAGATCAGGTAATTATTGATTTATTATCCCTAAAGGAAAGCAGGGTTGCCCATGTATCACATTGCTCTGGGATCACTTTGCCAGTGGACAAGATTCAAGGATAGATGAGTAAGTTTTTCTTAAATATGTGATAGCATTTCTGGAAATCATTAAACAAAACAATAAAATCATGCAATAAAATACTTCTGGGTTATAACTTACAATTAGTTTCTTTTGCTGCTTTATTGTATCTCATTCATGGCTTTATTGTCTCTCTTTCACAGCTTTATTTTCTCAGTCTGCTGGAAGACTGGTTACTTATTTTCACTGCTTAATTGCCCATGTCCTCCCCCTTCCCCAGTCATACCTAGGCTGCTGTATACTGTACTACTGTGCTCATGCGTCTCTGTTTATCTAGAGTTAGGTCACAGGCTGTATATATTGCACAGGTTTGCTTGGAAACCAGAGAGATAAGGTGAGACTAGTCTTTTTTTGTCAGCTGAAGAGCAGTGCCTCTGTGATGAGCAGCAAAAGGAGTGTTAAACTGACTCATGACTCAGAAAATATGCCTTCTTGTCAGAGAAATGATACTACTTCTTTATTTCCAAAGGTGTTCCAAGGCCTAAATCACTGATATTTGCAAAGTGTTTTTTGATTATCCTTTGGAAGGATTATACTGTTCTGCTTGGTGAGAGCAAAGTTTAAGAAGTTACTTAGAATTCTGACAGTTGCCCTCCTACCAAGGACTCAGCCAAGCCTTACACAGAGCACTACTACTTAAATTGTTATAACACTTTTCATTGTTACACTTAGTGAATCACAATTTTGCTTTATGCTTCTTTCTGCAGGAACTGGCATAATTTGAAGCAACAGCTACTTTAATGGCGTGTAATGAGCAATTAATGAGCAAAATAATATCTGTGGCGTTCACAGTAACAGCATGCCATTGCTCCTTTGTTCCTGTTGTCATCATCATCTTCTTCAGCATCTGACCTATAATCAGTTTTCTTTTCATACTTACCTACAGTACTATTACTTTAGGCAAGGCCTCATTGTCCCTTTCAGCACAGAGAAAATTGATAGTGTGAAGAGTTACATGAAAAGAGAATAATATGCTTTTCTTGACATAACTAGTTTCCCTCGCTCTCTGCCTGTGTTGACAGCAATGACACCCTTAACCAACTTCTTGCAGTCTCCCTTTCCACAGAGCAGCGTTGTTTATAAATCGTTTCCTTTCAAGCTGCAGTGTGTCCTGAATTCTGCAGTAGGATTTGCAAATGTGTAGTCTTGAATGTTTTTTAAGCCCTATTGACTTCTAGTGTATTCCATAGGGCCCCATGTTCCAATGCAGTTTTGAGAATCCCTTTCCTAGAGAGCTCTGCTGGTGACAGCTTGTCCCAGCTCTGCCAGGACGTAATCACGAGGAAGAGGTGGTATGGGTCCAGCTCCACTCCTTGTCTTTGCACGGTTGCTCCATGCTAGGTTGGGCAAAGGAGAAAGCATTTGCCTGTTTTTATGTGGAGTAAGGGTCAGAATAGTCTTTTCTACCACCACAAAACTCTGAAGAGGAAAAACAGATGCTGGGAAGAAATGTTTCAGATGTAACTTTGTTTCAATAATTCAAGATTCTCAGAGCTATTTATTCTCATTCCCCAAATGGTGTTTGTCTTGAGAACTCAGGGGAATCAGCTGACTTCACTTTAGCCTCAAGGTGTAGTAAGGATGGTATTCAAGAGCAGTAACTGCACTGGAAATCAGGAAGTAATAAAGCACAACTTATTCTAGAAGAATTTTTTTATAATTTACATTTCTACAACGTTGGGACTTTGTTTTTAACAAGGAGGAAATGATATTCAGCCATGAACTTTGATACTCCTGAGAATTCCAGTTTACCTTAGTAAAAGATGTAAAAGTTACTTCATTATGATTACATACTCTCTATTTCTGTACCCTAGGACAATAATGTGGTATCTGTTTTCATAGGCTTCCTGGGGAGGAAACAATACAGTGAAATGTAAATACAGCTTTTCCATAGTGATGATTGATGCTACAGTGCTCAGATATTAATACTGAGTAGTCCACCAGGACAGTATTATACTACTAAAATTGTAATTTACCTATAACACCTAGCAAAAAATCCTTAAAAATAAATTCAGGCAGATGAGCTCTTTTTTGTCAAGATGTGGCATAGATATGATGAAAAGTGGGGCCAAAGTTCTTATAGCAGAATATGGATGCCCCTTTTCAAGTGCATCTTCATGGGGTTGCTTAAGTGTGAAGGTAAGCAGGTGTATAAAGTTTTGGACAGATGACTGGAGAGGTGAAGGTTGAGTCACAAACCTGGAGCCAGCTGCATTGTGGCAGCTGCATATGAAAGATTAGGCTGTAGTTTTTCAATTCAGGCTGTGCATTGAAAGGCAGGGACATGCAAGTGGGAGGAAAATTGTCCATCCTTTATCCAGAGGAAAGTTTGCTGCTATTTGGGTAGGTTTACATTTTCATTGTTCTCATTGTAACTGTCTGGCTTTGTTTATTGTAGCCTAATTGAGTGTGTGTCAGGAGAGTTGGAAACTTCTGAGCCTGAGAAACAAATATTCTTTGGGAAAGGACTTGGCCAAGCCTGTGTTTGCTTTCCAGACGTGGTGGGAGAACACTGAGAAGAGGTGAGGATGGAGCAGCAGGCCACGCAGATTTACCCAAACTAATTTTAAACTGGAGAATCTGGATTGTGTTAAGTATTGCTGTGGCAGAATGTGTAGGCAATTGGAACTAATGATAAATCTGAATCTTAGTGTCCTGTTACCTACAAATTCTAAGGCTTTGAAGCATTTGCTCATGTGTCTCTCTTTAGGAGACCAAAGTTTGGTTTTATTGTTTGTTTCAAGCTTTTTGTGCTTAATGTATGCTTTTGTTAATCCTCCCCTGCTAATTTTAGAAAACAATGCTATTTTGCTTTTGCTATTATGGAAGGTGAAGCAGTGAAAGAAGCCTCTGTGGAGACAGGGTTTATGTTACCTAAATCCACAACAGACAGGCTTCTTTCCCTATGTTAAGAGATTACAGGAAAATGTTTGTGGCAGTTCAAGCCAGTCTACCTCCTCTAACTTGCCTGTTGCCATTCTTTGTTTTGGAGTATTCTGAAAAACTCGGGTATTCTTCCTTGCAGAAGCAGGCATATCTTATTTTGAGCCAATCTGTTTTCAGTAAAATCCTCTTTCTGTCCTGATAAAATTTTCCCACTGTGTTGATCTGTGGAGCTGAACTGCTGATTTGATAAACTGTGATGAAAAAGTAATTTTTCTCTCTGAAATAAAGGTTAGCTGTCTGCCAGATTTCACTGTTCTAAACTACTGTTCTTTGCCTAGAGAAACATGAGTTAGAGGAAAAGTGAAACCTGGTAAAAACATTTTTTCCTCCTGTTAATCATAAGGCTTAACTGGCTGTGCTAAATGTGAGTTTGTTCTTTCTCAGGTGAGGTGAAATCTGAGTGCATAGGTTCAAATCAAGAGTGATCTCCTTTTAGTAACTGTGCCAAAAATAAGAGTGCAGAGTTGATGTTTCCTCCTGAAGTGTATGCAGATTGAGCACGCATTCATATTTTCTTGCATGCTGCATTGCACGAAGAAGTTGAAAGGCATGCTGTGAATCACCCTTGGCTCTGAATGGGCTGGTCTGTCTACCTGATGCCATGCAAGTCATGCAGATACCCTAGCTCAGTTTCCTGAAGCAGTGAAGCATCAGCAGTATATCCCTGTGCTCCCATTAATTCCCCTGGAGCTGAGTGACCAGGTCCCACAGGCAAGCCAAACAGTCCTCAAGGTGCAGTCTATTGACTTACCTTCAGGTATTGTAGTATGTCCTGAAGGTGTTTTCTTGAAACTAATAGCACTTAGGAGTCATTCAGAACTTGACGCATGGCCTGTTTTCACACAGAGAAAATTTTCTTGCAATTTAGTTAGGGGAATAGTTTTTAGAGATTGTTTATTATTCTGATAAACACAGGAAGGTAACTATTTATAATAAAGATTCCCTTGCAAAGGGAAATAGCAGAGGTGTACTAACAGGAAAGGAGTTATAATGTTTTGGAAGTTTGCATATAAAATACTAAATTGGATTCGTACTGCAATACACATTTTTTAACTTCAGTAGTAGATTGAATAATCTATAGTATTTGTCATATAGTTGTAATTTTATAGTAATAGCCTGCATGTCTTAGGCATTAGTGTGTGTTTCATTTAGAGACAGATGATTTCCAAAATAACTTGAACATTTTTATTTTTAAGCAGGAAAAAGTGCTGACATCTTAAAAACCTATTTTGGCACAAATCATATGTGCACAAGGTAAAGGTCATACTGGTCAACATAGACAACTTTTGATTCATTAAAAACTTGAAGGTGGAATAACAGCTGCTAGTATTTGTGAAGTGATCGATTAGTTTCTCAGTGATAAACATGAAAGGAAGTCTTTATGCCACAAACAGTTTCGTCAAGTAGCTTGGAAAGGCTGTGTTTGATAGATAGAGCCTTCAGGGAAGAAGCTAAAAGGAATCAATTTTTGTCCTTACTATAACTTTGCATATGAGTTCATCATTGAGCAACTCTACTCATCATTAATTCTCAGCAGTCAATCTGCCTTTGTTTTATATTCATACACTACTTACTTTTCACTCTAATCACCTACAAAAACTTGAACTGGGTATGTAACATCCAAAATATTTGTCCCAATAGCTAATAGCTTCAGGTTCTTGCTCCAGAAGCATACAAGGATTTGTATTTGTCAGCTAGAAGCAAACAGATTTTAGAGTGGGAAAGGAAAAGAGTTGTTTACAATTAAACAGACTTTTATTCTTGTGTCACTATAAGTCACCATTCTCGCCTTCTGTCATACCTGCTCTCATGTTATAACATTAAATCTTTCACAGCTGATTGAAGGTGGGCAAGGCTGTGTTTTGTCTGGTCAAACCATAAGAAGGACAGCAACATTTGCTGCATTTTCCTGGGGTCCATCTTTCTGTAAACAACCTTAGAAATTACTTTTGCTTTTCTGACCTTTTGGGTTCAGATTATTGTGCAGAAGCACTTTGGGATTTGGCATAAGGGACAATACCTGGTCATCTAGACTGGCAAAATCAAAGGCAAATAAAGAATGAAAACAGGTTGCTGTTAAAGATTATGCAAACCTCTAATTGTCTTAATTATATACAAGGTAATGTCCATAAATATCAATCTCTTCTGTGAAATTAAGTGGATTGTCATTTGGGCATTTTTTTTTTTTTTTTGAGAGACAGCGTGAATTGTACAACAGTACTTCAATTTTTCTTTTCCAGACAATTCTTTTGGCATAGGACTCTTAGCTGCCTTGACCTTTTTGGTTTACCAAATAGATACCAAGGAAAATTTTGCATTTGCCAATAATAACTGTGAGATCATGGTCCCCAGATAATATAGTTCCTCTCTTTATTTTGAGCTTGGCTTTGAAATTTTACCCTAATATTCACATTTCACATTATCATCTATGTATTAGCAACCATTGATTTAAAAATAAAATCTTCCTGTTCATAACAACATGCAAAACAACTCTGGAAAATGTAAAATACTTTTTTTGTATTCATCAGTGACTCTAATGCTGCTATTGTGATTGATGAATTTGATTTGCTTGAAATTGCTGAGAGGAACTGGGGGGTGGTTAGGGAGAAAGAAAAATCTTTTTCAGGTTTTGTACAAAAAGTTCTATGTCAGTTTAGAAAGTGGAGGGACAAATGTGAGCCATAGCTTATAGCAGTGGCAGAACATGTGCCTATGCAGCACACCTTTGCTATGGGAGACAGCTGCTTGCTCTGGAGTCCCAAACCTTGTGAATTTGGCTTCTAAATTGTAGTGTGACTGCTCAGGGTACGCACCATCATAACAAATCAAGGCTAACCATGCACAGCGCATTTCCTTTGGAAGAGAAGTATAATCCCTCAGGATGAACTGATGCCAGACTTATCTGGTGCAGGTAACATAGGGAGGATTGCTCAATAAATTTTTTATATGTCTTCTTGTCAGTTGGGAGGAAGAGCTCCAAGTAAATTTGTGATAATATCTTCTTGTCATTTTGAGAAGTAGAACTCTGAAAATTTTGTGTCACAGGTGAACTTTTGCAAATTTTTGCTTAAATGGCCACAGCTATAGAAGGTTTTATAGAGTACATTTGTCTTGTGCCTCACTCTTTGTACACAATGCTGGAAGCACCTGGTGAGGCAGAAGTTGGAGGGGGATGCGTTTGAGGAGGGGAATATGAAGAAAAACTTGCAAGCTGCTGTATGATGGTAAGCCATTTGACTGAGGTCTGTGAGAGATGTTTAATATTTACACGCTGTTAGCAGTAAGCAGCATACACAGTGGAACATCAGCTAAGATACCAGATGCTCTGGTTACACTTCAGTGTAAATCAAAAGTAGCTCAGCTGAAGACAGTTTCAGTCATGCAATGAAAAGGAGATAATTATCTTGCCTGAACGCATTATGTCTGCTAAGTCTATAAAACATCCGTTCCATACTCACACTTCACCAGAAAAGCTACTCTTGTCCCATTTATTTGCCAAGGATTCTTCTTTCACTCCCTGAATTGGTAAGGATTATCAACATACTCACACACAGAGTTCATCATAGTCTCCTTTTCCATTCAACTGTATTAAATGAAGCAGGAGATCTACAGCAATAATCAAACCCTCCCTCTTTCTAGCTTCTGTGTTATGCTTTTAACAGGAATGGAAACAATCAACAATTTTATTTTGGAGAAAACCCAAAATCTCCCACTGATGTTTCAATGAGGAATCCACTTAAGAGAAGTTCATTTTAAGTTGTCTATTCTGGTGTGCATTTTCTGTATTGATAACAAAAAGACTCCATATCTGGAAGTTTTAAATTTATGTTCAGAAGTTACTTCAGGAAGCAGTTAAACAGAAGTTAATGGGGGAGAAAAGTGGTGATGTGTCACCTCTTTATTACCTGGCCTCTTGAGTCTGAATGTAATAGGGAGTAATTTTGTTTCTGGCTATAACCTGGCTGGGCTGGTAATCTCCAGAAATCTGGTATAATGTTCTTGGACTTAGAGGTGCAAAAAGATGTCCTTGGAAACTGAGTTAAATGCTAGCCCTGCTTCTGGATTCCTATATTTTTCTAGGAGTTTCCTCTCTCTTGCTTTTTCTAGTTGTTGCAGATTTCCACAGCTGTTTGCAACTTGAGTGGTAGGTTTTGTGCTAACAGTCACCACCCTCAAGTAGAGTCTTCATAAATATTTTCCCATCTGTGTGACAACACTGCTAAAAGCACAGATCCTAAACCACCCATCATGGCCAAAAAGAGTCCAGTAAGCATTCTGGGAGTAAAGGTGATTTTTCAGTTACCTGTTGTGTAAATTGAACACAAACTTTGGAGAGATTTTGATGCTTGTAGTCACATAGTCCAGCACATTTGAGAAAAGTATATTGAAACCCAGTCCACAGCTGGCCTTTGTAGTTCTCAATTTTGTGGAAATAAAGAAGTGAAAACACCTTCTGGGCTCAAGTGAGGAGTGACCTACGTTGCCACTCTTAGCTAAGTGCTCACTGAAGAAAAATCTGTGGAAGATAGGATGGTTGTTCAGCACCTGAAAGACCTTAGTAAAGAACTTAGACATTTTAAGTAGGCCCCAAATGCACAGGGATGTTGATGAGACTACCAAGGCTCATATTATATGCTGGAAATCCAGGCCAAGTTGAACAAAAATGTCCTGTGTTGGGAATTGAAATAAAAAGAGTAACAAAACAGGCATGTGCTTGTTCACCTAGACTGGAAGTCATAATACAGTCTTTGTAGATTAATACTTACTGAGAGGTTCCCAAATTCCCTACATGTTTATGGGAGTAATTTGTTGAGCATTGACAGTTGGGCATAGCAGCTTTTCGAGAGGTGTGACAAGTGCTGTTTCATGATTAACACTGCAGTGTTTACTAGTTCATCTGCTTTGCCTGCATTAAAGTAGCATAAGGAAGCTGGACTGGAGTCTAACCCTTGTGTTACACATTTTTATGTCAGAGACTCCATGGCTGTAAAGGCCATGGCTTTTTTTGCCTGCTTGTCATCCTATTTTTAACAGCTAAATAAGAGAAAAAACACAATGGAAGTGGGTTTTCCATAGAGGGGAAGGATAGGGTCAGGGAGTGCTTGGTAGTGAGGGTGCTGAATCTGGTTATCCCTGCTGCTTCAAATACCCTCTAGTATTTTGCAGATGGTCTGCTAGTGTTCCCCTTACTGACCACTCGGGAGTCCTCAGACCTTTCCAACCTATTCCTCAGTCTCAGGCACACTATCTTCAGTTCCCAACAGCACATACCAAACAGCAGAATTAACCTGTTAAGTGCCTCCTACCAGATTTTCTTTTCCAGGACCCCAGAATCCCTTCTCTTCTAGTTCTCCCTAGTGCTAAACCTCCTGTCAAACCTTTCTTTAGTGCCTCAAGATCCTTAGTTACTTCCAGCCCAGGACCTCCACTTCTACAAACTCACCCTTTGCATTTCCAGTCTTCAATCCTAATTCACATCTTTCAGTTCTGTGTTTTGATTTTACATTCTTCCTGGCTACTGGCACTGCTACCCTCCTGCACTCTGTATTGAAGCATGGTCTAAGCTTCTGGGCTCATTGTTGGTAGTTTGGTTTGGTTTTTTTCATTTACTTGTTCAAAGAGCAAAATGTTTGATATCGGGAGTGTTTATTGGAAACCTACCTGGACAGGATGATGACAGCAGAAATGTAAGGTATGCATGGGGTGAAGGTGGAGTGGAGTAATGACATATACCTATGTATCTTGGTCAAAGTTTCTCGTTAAATGAACAAGTGGAGAGAAGAGATTTTAGGTGCTGTTTGTGCAGAAATGTCTGTTCATTCTTGATCTATCCAGGGGAGCTGCAGGTGGAGTTGGTTATGCTGTCTGTCAGGTATTTCAGCAAGCACAAACAGCAGCAGCTTTCAGCACTTCTGTTTACTGCAGGGCTTGTGGCTTAGTGCACATGGGTGGGAAGTTCAAGGTCTGTAATAATTCATGAGTTGCAGTGAAACCTACCTACCCCTTTCTTTCACCCCCTCTAATTTATCTGAAGGTAGAAGTTCTGCTTTTGTAATTTATTTAGCTCTGAGTCTGTGCACTTACTTTTTTGCTCTTAGCAACAAAGTCATCAAAATACTCTTTCTAATGAAATACAGTTATCCAAGAAAGTGTAGAAAATGGAACAAATACAACAAATACATCTATGTTATAGTATAAATAGAAGTGTAACTTTTAATTTAGTGTGATGGTACAGTAGCTGCTGTGATCAAGATTTGGAACTACTTTTTGGAAGAAATGTTTTGTTTCTCAGCAGAAGCCGACAGAATCCAATACAGAAAGTTGTAATTGGTCTTCCAGCATAAAATGCCGGTTTCCTTCACTCTCCTCTTAATATAGCACAAGATTATGTGTTTTTATAAGCCTGCCAAGTTGAAATCTTAAGGAATAGATTTACATGGGGCATTAACTGCAATATGTAGCTAGGAAGCTGTGCAATAAAAGAAAGATATGCTGAAATTCCTGCAAATTACAGACCTAATCCAGTTCCTGGGTGGCTCCAGGGAGCTCTGTTGTAAAGGATAGCCTCATCTTAGCAAAGAATAGATGAGCCCATATGTATCTCTTGTAAGTAATGAGGAGAAAAACCCTGAAGGTTCAACTGAAAGAAGGCAAAATTGCACAGAGCAGAGTGGGGAAAGCAGGATTTTATATGTAGAATGGGACGACTAATTAGCTTTTATCTTCCATAGGAAATAAGACTGTTTAATTGTGCAGGGAAGTCATGAAGTGGTAGTTGGCTGTTGATAAAAGAGAGGAATGGGTTTGTTACTACTGAGTCACAAAGTGTTTTGTTACTGATACTGGAATTGTTGTCATGTTCGAGAGCTAAACTTGAGGAATTAGTCATGTTGTGAAGTGAATCTAGGCTAGAGTGAGCGACACCAGCTGAGGGGTAGAAGGGAAACTACCTGAGCTACCTTTGAAGATACCTTAAGGTTTTCCACCTGTCCTTGAGCTGTTTTCAGTCCTTCAGAATGGCAGTGGGTGTACCTCAGTACCTCAGGATACTACTTAATAGAAAAGTTCTGCTTTGTCTGTGTTCTCTATTGGAAATGGCTGCTAAGCTACATCAGACAAGAAAGGAGATGCTCAATCTTTTTTCCCATTGGTAGTTCCATTTGTAAAAGGATGGAAACAATTACAAGCCATGCATTAATAAATGTGCTGGAATAAGGCATTAATACTAGATTGTGCATGTGTATATTAAGATTAATGTAACTTTAATGTGTTAGTTTTGTGACAGGATATTTGTGAACACATGTACATTTAGATGCAATATTTTATTTAGTTTCAGTAATCTTTGTTGTTGTGATGCAGTGAGTGACTACTATTCTTTCCTGAGAAGACATGTAGATATGAAAAGAAGTAACAATGACTATTCTTTCAGTTCTTTTGTTTTTCATAAACTTTGACTATATCCTGTTTGAGTGTTATTGCAAAGTCCACCTATACAGCTATATGTCATGGTTTAACCCCAGCCAGCAACTAAGCACCACAGAGCTTTTCATGCACTTCCCCCCACCCAGTGGGATGGGGGAGAGAATCGGTAGGAAAAAGGTAAAACTCGTGGGTTGAGATAAGAACAGTTTACTAGAACAGAAAGGAAGAAACTAATAATTATAATAATAATAAAATAACAATTATAATAAAAGGATTGGAATATACAAAACAAATGTTGTACAATGAAATTGCTCACCACTCACTGACTGACGCCCAGTTAATTTCAGAGCAGTTATCCCTCCCAGGCCAACTCCCCCTTATTTATATACTAGGCATGACGTCCCATGGTATGGAATACCCCATTGGCCAGTTTGGCCCAGCTGTCCTGGCTGTGTCCCCTCCCAACACCTTGTGCCCCTCCAGCCTTCTTGCTGGCTGGGCATGAGAAGCTGAAAAATCCTTGACTTAGTCTAAGCACGACTTAGCAACAACTGAAAACATCAGTGTGTTATCAACATTCTTCTCATACTGAATCCAATACATAACACTATGCCAGCTACTAGAAAAAAAATTAACTCTATCCCAGCTGAAACAAGGACACTATAAATATTTGCATCCTCAAGAAGAGCTTGTATTTTTGTGACTTATACTGATGGAGAGACTGGCAGCTTTGTTCCATACTTCAAACTTATAATGAATTATTCAGATTCTAGAACTAGCAAGTGGTCAGTAGGTTATTTATCTATCAATCAATCTGTAAATAATATTTTCCCAGAATGATGTGCCTCAATTTTATGTTATTACTGGAATGCATTGGATATCACCATGGCTGGACAGTTTGCATAAGCAGTTGCCAGACAGACTAGTGATATTTTCTGCTTTGTTTTGAAGCAAAGTAATTAATTAGTCTTGGCGTGAGAGGCTATTCCAAAGTGTATTTAGTTAGGCTGAGATCCTCAAAAATAGATTTAAGTGTGGTTTTGTGTAGGCAATTTTCAAATTAAATTTTGGCATGATGTTATTGTTTCTTTAAAGCTTTAAAACTTAAACTTATTCTTATATTAAAGAAAAGTAAATTCAGGAAAATATGACTAGAACATGCGTGTGCTACATAAAGATGTCAAAAGTGCTATAATTATATTTCATCAAGTGTAACTTAACATTTTAATAGGTAGTGTCTAGGGCTGATCTGACAAGGTATTTTTAAAGTTTTGAAATGAATGCTCAAAATAAGAAAACATGCCACTTAAACTTAATGAATCATTTTTATAAGGTAGGGGCTTGCTAGGAATGCCAGAGAAGTTTTTCGCTTAGAAGGGGCTCTATTATATTCTGAAGTGCTCTGAAGTAGGAGGTGTTTGTTCTTTCACTTTTGATTTCAAAGAGTGAAAAAACCCTACTTCCCTTTTACCTTCTGTTGGGGCAGAAAAAGGCCAACCCTTTGCTAAAAGTCTCTAGCATGACTTTAGGCTGAATTAGTGCAAATTCTTCAAAATATAATTAATTGCATTACATTAAAGTTATCCAACCAGTCCTTCAAGTGTATAATCAACAGCAGTAAGTTGACAAGTTTATCAATCACTTTACAAGACAAATCCTGATTAAATAAGAAAGGGACTTAATCTTTATATTACAGCATAAATCATGTGTACTGCTCACTAAGAGATGGAATCAATATAATTTTCTACAGCTGTGCTACTGACAGCTATTGTTTATAAAGCAACACAGAATTACTTGCATTAAATCAAGAACTTGGCTGGAAGTGTAAGTTGCGTATCAGCTTGCCTGATCCAGAAGACCAAGAAAAGACACTTATATCTGACTCCACGTGATGTAGCATCTCCTTTTGCCAGGCACCGTGACCGGCACATTTATATTTGAGGAGAGGCAGATTGGCAGAGGTGATTGGCAAGGGGGAGCCCCACCTGCTATTAGAGCAATGGGGATATGGAGATGTTCTGCCCTGCATGGGTAGGGATTGTCCACTGACTATGAGTACCATAACTCATATTATACTAAATGCATGGCATGTATGCATGTGTGTATTTACATGGTTATATAGTATATGATGGATCTATACTATGCATGTAGTTAATCTGAACTATGGCTTTATTAAACCTTAATAAAAATTTCAGTCTAGAGAGGCACCCATAATGACTAGAGCTTCTTACCTTTCGCTTCCTTCTCTCCCTCTTCCAGGCCCTCCTTTTTCTTAGTTGTGTTAATTGCCTCCTTTGTGTCTAATTTTGTTACTGAATTGTCATTGTGTATCTAATACTGGTGTCCAACACTGCAACTTAATGACTTCATTTATATGGGATTAAATTTAAAGAAGCTTTGAAGTCCCTGATATGCAGCTGGTAAATCCTTGTGGTTTTAACAGCATATTTGCAAAAGATGTTTGGAAGATGCTTAGCATCTGACTGAATCTACAAAACCAGGTTGAAAACATGAAGCTGAGAGCCAAATTTTCTGCTCCAGTAGATGTGTGATGCTTCCAACAAAAACCATAGTCTTCCAATGAAAAGAAGTTGCACACATTTAACAGAAGGAATTATTCTCAGTGCTGGCATCTGGCTTGTTTTTTAAAGAGGAGGCCCAAACTGATAAAATTTATGTGCTGTACATCCTCAGCAGTTGTGTGAGGCACATAATATTTTTTTTTAATGCAAAACCTCATTTCTTTTAACTATATTCCTCTTGGTTGTAGCTGTAATTTACTGAATATTTCTGAATACGTTTATGTATTTTTTATTAAAGAATAGAAAAAAGTTTCCTGCTGTTTGTGAATTACTTTTGGTGGTTTAATTAATTGTCTAGACTAAAGTATTGATGTAGTTCTCAGTTCAGATGTCTCCTGAAGCTACAGGCATGCATTTCTTGAAGGGATTAAGTATCTATGAAGGCTGGGGAATGAATGGACTTTGGAAACTTTCCAAAAATTTCTTCTGTAATGATTTTTGTCATGGTGAAAGCTACAGTGGCTGGGGTTCCAGGCAGAAAAATTAATCTCTGCTCCAGTGCAGTGAAACAATTCCTGAATGGTTCTATTGATGTTCCTCTTTAAGAGCAAATTGCTTGTAAATATATGTTTATCTCCTATGTCTAAAATATTTGACTGCAAATTCATCATCATCTTGCTATCTTAGTAAAGAGAGAAGAAAGGTCCTCCTGCAAGGAATGACTGAAGTGTTCTGCACTAGTGAGTAGTAGTGAGCTAATGAAATTAATTTTTTACCGGAAGCTTTCAAGTGTTGTTCTCCTGAGCAGAGGGCACTGCCAGGCCCACGTGAAATCATGAGACGGCCTCTTTAACGTGCTGCAGCCAACAGCCTTGGGTGCTATTGGTTCAGAGCACCAGCATGGCAAGAGGGAAGCTGCTGCTGTCCTCACAGTTTGTCTTTCCTTTCTCAAAGTTTGGAGCATATTCTAGTGAGTGTAGCCACAGTCTCTCTGCCAAAATCAGAGAAATTTCCTTTTTCTGGTTTTGTCTGTGTGAAGACTTTGGCATAAGATCCTGAGCCACCGAGATTCCTGCTGTCTCTTGTGAAGGAGCAGGAATCTGAAATGGTGAAATTGCTCAGAAGTTCAGAGTGCTTATAAAGGGTGGAGGTCAAGTACTGAACAATATTAATAATCGGGGTGCTTGTCTCCTTGCTTTCTTGGCTTTCAGGAGGTGTGTCCTGGTTTCAGCTGGGATAGAGTTAATTGTCTTCCTAGTAGCTGGTACAGTGCTATGTTTTGAGTTCAGTATGCGAAGAATGTTGATAACACTGATGTTTTCAGTTGTTGCTAAGTCGTGTTTAGACTAAAGTCAAGGATTTTTCAGCTTCTCATGCCCAGCCAGCGAGAAAGCTGGAGGGGCACAAGGGGTTGGCACAGCACACAGCCAGGGTACCTGACCCAAACTGGCCAACGGTGTATTCCATACCATGGGACGTCCCATCTAGTATAGGAACTGGGAAGTGGGGGCAGGGAATCACCGCTGGGGGACTGGCGGGGTGTCGGTCGGCGGGTGGTGAGCAATTGCCCTGCGCATCATTTGTACATTTCAATCCTTTTATTACTACTGTTGTCATTTTATTAGTGTTATCATTATCATTATTAGTTTCTTCTTTTCTGTTCTATTAAACCGTTCTTATGTCAACCCACGAGTTTTACTTCTTTTTCCCGATTTTCTCCCCCATCCCACTGGGTGGGGGGGAGTGAGTGAGCGGCTGCGTGGTGCTTAGTTGCTGGCTGGGGTTAAACCACGACAAGGTGTCTGTCCAAACACTGATATGTGCTGGTGAAGAGACTAACCGTGCTTCATGTCACAGTGGGACAATATGGCGTGGTGTGTACAGGTAATCAAGTTCTTGACAAAAGCATGCTTTGCCATGAATTAAATTTGATGTGAGCCAATTTCAGTGATGACAAAGAGAAAATTAAAAAGTATTCGTGGAAAAGTGAAACATTGCAAGGAAGTGCCAATATCCTGGAAGTTCTTCACTGATGTTGATTGGAAAAATAAAGATAAGCTGCTTTCTGGGGAATATCTACAGTAGCCAGCTTCATTTTCTGGTCTGGATTTGTTCACTTCACAGTTCACTTGGGACATTAATGGGATTATTCTACTGATCATAAGAATTGCATGTGTTGCTGTATAAACACAGTCAGGATTGGACCTTGCTATGAGATTTGGTACATAGGTACAATAGAAGGGTGCCTTTAGTGGCAAGTTTGTAATTGAGTAAATGAGACTCAGTGATAAAATAAACAGTGAATAATTACCAAAATACTTTTAATGACATTTTATACGTGGAAGAGAGATCTGTGGAAATTAAAACTACATTTGGGGTTTTCACCTGGGAGACTACCTACAGTTAAATGAATCATTTATTGTTGTGATGTGCTGTTGTATGAAACAAGACAAATTTAAAAATGTATTCCTCAGTATCAGTGAAAAGAAAAATGAGAGCCTGGGGAGAGCCTTTGTGACACTTTGAATTTTATTGTCCCTGCGGATTGCTCTTTGATTTCCTGGATCAGCTTTTGAACTTGATTGTTTTTGTGCTGTTATGACTCAGCAGCTGGAGCAGTGGGAGTGAGATCATTCCTCTGCTTTCCTGTATTTGGGTAGATACTGCAATGGAACAGGGCTTACTGGTAGGTGCTGGCTGTAGAGACCTTATAAATCATCAGGGATGCACAGACGTGCAACAGACAAATGGTTAAGCTGCCCAGCCTGTTAGTGTTGCTAGCTTCTGGCTTTCCTGGGCTTTTTGGACAAAGAATAAACTTTAAAAGCTTTCTTCTATCCCTCGGCTCCCCCCACACTGTTTCAGGCAAGCAAGCAGATCAAATATTAAAGAACCAATCTTTTCATATTCATTGAATATTTACAAATACATTTTGAGCTATAAAGTCATGCTGAGTTATATATATAGGTAGTGCTTATTCTAAACTTCCAGTGCCATTGTTGAGACATAGTCTGTTTTGAATCTTATGAGAAAAGTTAGAGATGGTCTTTTTTTTTTTTTTTTTTTTTTTTTTTTTTTTTTTTTTTTTTGGAGCATGCATTCCTTAGCACACATGCTGCACTATGTAATGTCATCAGTGCCCTGTCCACTATCACTGAAATGTTTTCCCTAAAATGATAAAAGGTTATGTTTTTGCAGTCTCTAAAATGCTCAGTAGAATATTCAAATGTCTTTTGACCACGAAATTGTGAAATTTGTTGTGAACCCTGATGATGATTCATTACACAGTTGCTTAGAGGTGACAGTGACTTTTTAATGCATATTGAGTGAAAATTGGGTGTGAGAAATTGCACTGGCAACATTAGTTGTTACAGTCATTAGTACTGATCTGATTGTGAATTTTTTTTTTTATTATTTTTTTTTATTCAACATGCATTTCTCATGCTCATGCAAGCCACCTTGGAAATTTAAGTTTTTATAAAGAGAAATGCACAACTTGAGTAACATCCACCCAAACACTTCAAAACTTTATTAATGATTCTAATTCTCTCTTGCCCTAAAGTTAATAGAAATGAACACAGAAACTAATTAATTGGAATTCACCTTGGATGTTTTTTCAAGATTTCCAGCAAAAATACTGCTTATTGTACAAGGGGTTGGGTTTTTTGTTTAGATTCCTTTGTGATAGCTGTGGTCACTTCCTACATTGTCTTCTGAGCTTTGTGAGCACATCATCCTTATCTGTCATCTTTGAGCATTCTCCCATTGCAGAGGTTCATTGATCGGTCACACCATATCTTTTATATTGACTTTGGAACTTCTTCCAAGGTGTTTATATGTGCAAATTATTTCTGTAGACAGCTGCAGTCTTAAAAAGCTACATTCGTGCTTCTCATCCTGTTTTGATGTTTTCCATTGCCACTGACTGTATGTATCTAAGACGTGAAGCCTCAGAATGAAAAGATATCTTAAAAGAGCTGTCATTGTAATGAGAAATGCTACTGGTGAAGATAGTCTCAGGATTTCAGTTGAATAATTTCATGAAGAAGGAATGTCATGAACAGTATCTTGGACAAAATAAGACAGACATGAAAACCTAAGGAGCAGTAGAACTCAATTTATACTTTTGCTTGAAAAGGAATATCAAAAGGCTTCATTGCACATTGCTTATGTAAGCTTACACATTTTATTGCTATATGTATTTGTCACTTCTAGATGTCACTATTCAGGAAAATACCCTGTATCAACCTTATGCTGAAAAAAGAAAAGCATTAAAGCAGCCTGGCCATGTCGTCTCTGATGTGGATCAAAGGCAGTTGTATCCATCTGGGCTAGTTGCTAAAGTAAGGGAAAACTTGCATGATCTTCAGTCGGGTTCTTTATGTACCTTAAGAAAGAAGACAAAATAGCATGATTTTGGGAGTAACGAGTAGTTCTGGTTCTGTCAGGAGGATGTCAGAATCTTCCTGATTTTGAAAAAGCATTTATCTTTAAAAATAGACCCCTGTATCCACATTTAGATATACAAAAAATATCTCTGAGTGTAATTAAGTTTGTATGTCAAAACTAGTCAGATTTTTTTAGCACTTCTTTTTTTAAGTCTCAACACAGCTATTTTTATTTCATCTGACGAATTAAATCTTTCACTGCTACTTCCTTTATATTACTGAATCTGTGCTAATCTCTGTTTGAAGTATATGCAAGAATATTTTATCTATTCATTGTATTTTCTTTTCCTGGCAACAAAATTTGCCATTTCCACAGCTGAACATTAGAAACATCACAAGTATCCATGAACTTTGCATTTATTAGTTTTTCTGTAGAGTTGTTTCAGAAAGTCAAAGAACTTGAAATGTATTATATTCTCAAATAGAAATGAAGAATACAGATGGTCCTTGAAAAGGAATTTATGAAGAATTCTGAAAAGGCAAAATACATTTTTGTCACCAGGTTTAAAAAGATATTCCAAAATATGTCCTTTTCAATATAATTATTAAAATATTAAAAGTAATTATATTCATATTAATCAGACTAATATATTCCATACAATAGGATATCTATTAAAAAGCTGAAGTAATAACCATACTAAATCTTCAAACAAATCACTGATAAAGGTGACATTTTTTATTTGTGACATTTTTTATTTTATTTTCATTTATTTTTGTTGTTCACATTTTGATGAGTACACATTTGGTCAGAAATGATAATTTTGATAATTGATAATATGATAGTTATTACTATCTGATCAATAAAAAAGAAGATATTTTTTCATTTGACTCCAGTATTATTACACTTGTTCAAGTCAAAAACTTTTGCTGGAGATTCTGTGTAGCCAGTCTGGCTGTCCTTCTTTCTGTGCTGGTACTGTCAACAGACTCAAATTTTGCACAGATGTACTTACTAAGCCTACGTAATTTTTTAATTTTAAAGCAAGTAGATAAATACACGTGTGATAAAACCATACTATGGAATATTTTCTCAGGTTCTACAAACTAAAAGGCTTTTCCAGGATCAGTATCAAATCTTTTCCTAGTCAACCCCCAAATTTCAGTTTCTTATCCTTATGATTTTAGGTAATAGCTGGGAAAATTTGAGAAGAAAAAGGAAAGACAACCTGCTTAAAAATACAGCATGAAGAGAACTTCATCAAGATCTTGTGTAGGCTAATGTCCAGTATTCACACTGGGCAATGAAACATTTCAATTATGCCAGAGGGAGGTTGTGACCACTCTTCTGGCTCTGAGCTGAAGCTTCTGCTCAGTTTGTTGTGGAGATGAAAATGTATTTTTTTTAGCTGAAAACTGGGGGGAAAGAGAGAGAGACAGGCTGACTCTTAGACATCCGTGGCCAAAACTTGGTGAGATAGCTTGGTGAGCTCCATAGTACCTCATGCAGGAAGAAACACAAGGAATATTGACAGGAACGTGTTTTGATAATGCTTAACATGTAGTTGAGTTAGCTTGTATTTGGAGTGGATAGGTGTTGTTTGTTGGTTGTTTCTCTTAGTTTAACTTGGTATATAGCTGAATTGCATGTCTCTGCTTTTTGTGTAGAGATGCAGGGTGGCTTTCAAACATCAGACTTGCACAGCACTGCACTTATGGGGCAAGTAACTAGTGTGATTTGCTTCCTCCTTCTCTGTTGTGATATCTCCCGAATACCTAAATCAAAACTCTGTAACAAGCTCTGACAGTATTGATCAAAATGCATCAGCCAGTCTTTGTAACTGTTACTGAGAATTAATGTCACAATTTAAGGTGAACACAGGAGGCAATACTGTTTCTTTGTTAGTAATAGTATTGGGTCATCAGTAATGATGATGATGAAACTTGAAATCCACAGCAGAATAAAACCAAAACATTTAAAAGGTTAGAGCCTTTGTAGTCTCCCGATACCAGCTTTCCCAAATGTGCCCATGCCAGACAGCTCTACCAGACAGAGGAAAATATCCAAATATGGCATAGGCTTGTTGTAAAAAATGGAGGTTTTGGTTCTTATGCTATGCTGGCACCCTACAAATTACGTTTGCTCCCTAAACAATCTTTTTTTTTCAGAAGAGTTTTCCAATTTGCTATTTATAAACTGCAGAAATTTGTTATGAACTTTACAAAACTAATGCAAAAGTATAGCATGCAATATAAGGTAAGTCAATGTGAGATCTGTAAATAAGTTGATTTTTATCCACTTGCTTGTTCTTTCATAGGTTCATTTAATCACATATGACTTGTGTGCAACATGGCGATTAATCATTTCTCTAAATGCTGCTGCCTATCAGACAAAAAGGAATTTTTCCTCGGTAAAAAAACATCAGCATGGAGGTTAGCTCTTGATCTGAAGTGAGAATGCATTTCTGTTGAAACTCATCTTTTTGGAGGCTACTATAAACTTTTAAGAAGGTTATATATGCCACAAAATTTGCACAAATCCAAAGGTAATGCAAACACTTCTGGAGGTGTGTTTAATGGTGTAGTTGTTATATGTTGACCTTTACACTGTAATGACTATCTCCCAAAGGGAATATTTCTGGCTTTTTCTTAGTAAAAATTTTAGGAAACTGAAAGAAAATTGATGATAATGAGAAGAAAATCCCCCCCGCCCCCCTGAACTTATGTAAATTTTATCCAAATGTTAGCTGGTTCATTCTTTTGCTTTGTCTGTGTTTCAGTCTGCATCTGGCCAAGCTTGCAGACTTGTACCTAAGTTGCTGAAAAAAACTATGTACTGAGTGGATAGCTTCTAGTGATTTAAGTATCACTTTCTTTATTTAGGACAATTTTTTACTTATTGGAGTTCATTCACTGGTGTATGAAGTTGTTTGTCAAACTCTGAATTCTTTGTGGTTCTGCACAAAGATTCTGGTGTATTTGGCCATCAGCATGGAAAAGAAGTTTGGGTCTAATAGATGCCTTGGAAGAATTTTATTCTAGATTAAAATTTAAAAAATTCCTGAAACTGATGATCTGTTTTCCTGATTCAGGGATGAAATCAGAAATACAAAAGATTAAAAGTGATTTAGGACTACAAAGGCTATGAAATAACACACAGATTTTCCATAAAAATATAAGAAATTAATCATAATATTTTATAAATAAATTTTATAAATAAATAAATAAAAATAAAATTTTATAAATAAAAAAAATCAGTAAGGACCTCAGTGAGGAAAAACAGATCTCAGGAAGGCAAAAAAACCCCAGATTAAAACCTAGGGCAAATTTATCCAAACAAGCAAAGTATAATGTCATGGTGCCCTATTAAAAAGCTAGAATTTCCTAAAGACAGAGGCAGTACAATCCGTTAAGGAAGCAAAATTGCTCAGCACAAGTACACTGTGGTATCCATGGGCTTTGCAGCCCATAACAGAAGAGGCCCTGAAATGAAGTCGATTGCAGACTGACTGTATGATGCCAGTTTGTCAAGAGATTGAGGCTGCTTATTTCATAAAGCCGCGTCTCACTTCCAAATATGTTAGCAAGAGTTTTGTATGTAAGAAACAGGAGGTAATTAATCTGTGCTATTTGGAACTAATGAGGCAGAAATATTGCTCAGATTTGGACATCCTGCTGATGATGTCTGACATGGTGATGTCAAACATGCTGACAGATTTCAAAGGAGAGCAAAATGGAAATCATGACCTGTGAAGAAAGATTAAGTGAAGTAGGTTTATTTAGTCAGAAAATAGGAGAAAGCAGGACGATGTGAGTCTTCAGTTGCTTGTTGCTTCATGCCTAGGCCGGCAGGAAGAAGTAGAACGCAGACTGCTGGTACTGCTCTTAACAAAACCAAATACCAAATCATGAGAGCGCTCTAAAGCAGCTGCTGGATTAGACCACTGGTGCCAGAATGCTGCTCTCTAATGTGAGGGGTCAATTTTGCTCAGTTTTATGTCACTCTGCAACCATTAAAATGTTAACCCAAAGCTGTAAGGAACAAAAATTACTTTGTGAGGAGCCAGCATGGAACTGCTGGGTCCATGCTGAAAAAAAATGAGCAGTGAAAATTTATCTCTCAATGACAGTAATACAAGACAGCAAACATTTATGATGGGGCAGGTAGCAGTGTATTACTCCATTATCTATATGCATATTCTTATCCTGCATGGATGTAGAGTAATCTGAGGTAGTTTACCCTCAATGGTTTGAAGATGTGTTTTCAAAAACTTAATAAAACTGTTTTGAAAAATTATATTGATTAAAAGATTTATTTTTTTTCTTTTCTAAACCAGCTGTGGGACCAGTATGTGGTACTACACTACCAGCTGTGTGTAGTATTCATGGAGTCAAGGTCATTATGGATTCAGGCAAATACCTTACATTGTATATTTTTAGGAAAGAGCAGGAAAGCACTATAGCAGGCTAGCTAGAGAGGTTACTGAATTTCCTTTGTTGCTTGTTAAGAATAGGTCTGATAAATATTCATCATAGATTACATCAATATTCTTCAGTCCTTAATGGAAAGTTTGCATTACATAGTCTTTTGCCATCTGTTCCAGACCTCTCTTTCACTGATGCTATGAAAAATATACAAAACATGACCTTTTTTTTCAAAATAAGGGTTTTTTTCATGTTCTTTCAGTTCACTTGATTTTTTTTTTTTTTTTGGTCATCTTTTATGAGTTGTTTTCCAATCACATCTGTTTTTCTCAACAAAATAAATGCAGCAAATAGTTGAAAGAGAAAAATACTAAGCAGTAGAGAGAGGTAAAAAGAAGATTGAAGACAGGAAGAGAAATAATTGTCTAATTACAATATTGTGTGTGCAGAATCCAAAGGGAATGTTCTTGCTGTGATAGAGTGAAATGCTGCAGGAAGAAGTAGGTGTAATAGAGGCAAGCAGTGAATAAAACAGGATAACAAAGCAGGTAAGGGGAAGTTCCGAAAGCTTGTGGGAGTTGAAAGAATGAAAACAGCCAAGGGAACTAAGAGAGAACAACTGACAAATGGAGACAGAAGCTGAAAGAGGACTGGAGTGGAGCAGATGGTGGGTGGGGTGGGCAAAGCAAGAAAGTGAGATAGCTGAAAAACTAGTTCAGAGTAGGTAGTAGAAATGGAAAACAGCAATATGCAAAGAGAAATCAGTAAAAGGACTGGAGCTGGGGGGGAATGGCTAAAAAGCATTGAAGGAAGCTGAGAAGGAATCACATGATCAGAGATGACAGAGAATTAACATTTGAGAAGAGCAGGCAGCATAATGTCAAAAGCCGAAGAGCTCTACAAAAGGATTTCAGGCCCTTCAGCCAACTCCAATTTTAGAGTTGCTTTTGCCACCAGCCCTATAGCTTCCTTTTCCAGGCGCTGGTTATTTATTCCAGTGTTAATATAGCTTCCGCAGCTTGATCTTAAAATCCTGGTTTGATCTCCTGTTTGAGATGTCACTCTTCACATATTTAACAAACCATATCATCCATTCTAAACACATAGGAGAAAGCTTGTTTACCCTTCACTTCCTGGAACAAGAAATTCTGAAACGTTAGCTATTCTGTGCAATTTTGCCTGTTGTATTGTATTCACTTGGGAGTTGCATCATAGAGATTTCACATTCAGCTGGTCTACATCTCTGTAAATGGGTTAATAATATTTTAATGCCATTTACAGTTTCAACTTGAGTAGATTTTTTTTTTTCTTTTCAGTGCCTTCCTGCTGCTTAAGTAATTGGGTTCAGTGCGTTAAGAACCTTCCCTCCACCATTTCTTTGCAGTAAGAACAATAGTGAACATATTGGTGAACAGCGAAGTATGCTTTGATGTGTCAGTGGCTTTGGGAATCATATCACAAGAAATGTATTACAGTTGGTTGTGATTCTCATAGCTTTATTTCATATGGTAACTGAAGAGGGAAATGCTAATTTTTTAATTGCTCTTGGAAATAAAGTGGCTTGAATTTAGTCTATACTCGGTCTGTTGTGGCTGCAATTAGTTATTCAAGGTTTTGGCACTGTACTTTCATTCTGAGCTTGTCTATTGTTGCAGTAATACAGTTATTGCTGAAGAGAGGGGGAGAAACTCTTTCATATCACTGATGTTCCGCCCATTAAAAAAGCAGAAGTAAATGAGTAGTTTGTTAGGGGTTGACTAATTAATTTCTCCTTTGTTTGAAATCTACTGCACTAATCTTCTCACCATATCCTTGGCAGAGTATGAAAAAAGGAGCAGAAAAGGTGAAAAATTCCTCTAAATGTAGCTGAAAAAAAGATCATGAAATAGGGAAATGAAGACTATGATATGTAGAGATGTAAGTGGGCAAAATAGCACTGACTCAAAATTATGTACAGCCTTCCAGTTGGTATAAACTGGTGGATGCTCAGGAACAACATGGGGGATTCTGTGTTGTAGGATATGTTTGTGGGGTCTGTCGGGATATGTTTGTGGGGTCATGCCCACAAAAAAAAAAAAAAAAAAAAAAAAAAAGTGTGTTACTTGTGTGTGCCAGTCAGGTTTGTAATGGTGTGGATGATATTTTGCTGTTGCTATCTGTATTGTGGATTCCCCAATTCTTTCCTTTTTAGATTAACATTTTCAGTTTTGTGTGGTGATACTGAATCATGTGGTGGGGAACTTTAATGAAAGAAAGGCAAATTATGAAAGGGGGAAAAAGTACCAGCAACTGTTGGCAATTGTTCAAAGACATGAATGTCCCTTTATGTCTTCATCCTTAAGTAATGTAATTTTCTGCAGTAATACACAAATTTTGCTCCGTGAAATTCCCCTTTTTATGGAAAGAAACACCGTCTGAACAAGGTAATCAGTCAGCTATAGAATTTAATAACCTGAGTTGATTTTGTTTAATTATTTGTTAATAATTCTTCACCATGTTTACTGCACAATATTTGGAATAAGCCAGGGTAGTACAAAAGCAATACTTTACCATATCTTACAGGTAAGATCAGATAAAGCAGTGTTTGTCATCATTCATATGAAATGATGAATTACATAGAAGAGAGAAATTCTCATTTGAGGGTAGGAATCATTCTTCCAATTACTTTGGTCAGGGATGTGAACTCAACATTTACAAGAACTGGAAATTATACTGAAAAACTGAAGATGAAATCCCATCATTTACAGACATTTAAGGTTCATTATTTGCTATTGTATAATTTATTTAGTCTGCTTTATATTGTAAATAATAACTGTTTGGGGGATTGAAAATGCTCTTTGTATTTTTGGCTTGCCCTTTGTGACACTTGGTTTTGTTCTTGGTAAAGGTTTTCAGTTTTATGAGGAAAAACAAGAAAAAAAAGTAAAAATTTAATCAAGTATTGGGCAAACGAGGGAAAAGCAAGGCACAAGGAGAATTGCAGTCCTACTCATAGTTTTCCAGGGCCTTTAGTGTCAGTAGCAAATCTGAAGTCTGATGGTGAAACACTTCCATTGTTTTTTTCTCAGAAAAGGAGAGTTTTAATAGTGTTCTGGTTAAACAACTTGAAACAGTCTGTTGAACAGTAACAGATTTGTTCACAAGATTTGTTGGAGTAGGACTCTGAGCCCATTTGGAACAGACAGTGATAATGCCTTAGCTGTGCGAAAGTTAAGCACTTCAGATACCAGTTCTTCCAGTGCTACAAATTATAACTGTGTATCTCATGCCTAAAAGCAGTGAAAACTTGTAAGGAAAAGGTTGACGGAGGGGAGAAAGGGCACTCTTCCAGCCTCTGCTGCAAATCATGTCAGCTATCATATGCTTCACTTAGTGGAAGATTAAAGTGGTAAAGCCATGCATTCACCCTGGACTCTTTTGATGTAACTCCATCATACAGAAATGCAAATATTCTTACATGTTCTTGTAGACCCCTTTTCTCTGCATCCTGCGAGAGTTAAATTAAGCTTCTATTTCAGGTGATGCTCAAATGCCCTGCTAACCTCTGCAGGCTTTACATTTTGATTAGGGGAAGAATGGGATAGTCTTTCTCTTTTTTTCCAGATCTTCCTCATGCTATTTTTGTTCATGTTTTCATGCGGGGGGGGGGGGGGGGGGGGGGGGCAGAATTAATAATTTTTATATTTAAAGTATTACTGTCTAAATCTTGTATGTTTATATGAATACAGCAGGTCACATTTCTTAGAATTGTTATTGAAGGTCCAACAAATACAGGCAGCTGTCATGATACTCGGATCACTTAGTTCACATTTCAAGGATATCTCAGTAACTGCAGGAGGCAAACACCTGTACCGAAGCCTGCTAAGACAGATGGGGTCCCAGAATCAACTGAAATGACTCTCACTGTCTGTGCTGTACACCAAAATGAAAACCTTAAAAATAAAAAGGAAACAGGAAAGGCTTCCAAAAAATCAGGCCACACACAAAGTGCTCTCACCCCAACTTTCTTTTGAAGATCTGTCCAATGTAGTTTTTAGAACTTATATAAACAAGCAAGTTTATTCTCATACATATGTGATAGATAGGAGAAGACTTATATTTTGAAATAAGTATTTTAGCCCTGGCTTATCAAGGGTCTTTCTCAGTACTTGCTTTTCTTCCTTTTCCATTTCACCCTGTACCTTTGAACCTGTTGGCCAATGTTAGCTGTTTTGTAAGGGGCTAGAGCTCTCGGAGAAGAAATATATTTTTTTTCCAGTTTTTTTTTTGTTTGGTTTTTTGTTTGTTTGTTTGGTTGTTTTTTTAAAAAAAATTTGTTTTATTTTGTGAGGTGGGAGATAGACCATGTGAGTGCCTCCACTGAAAGCAATAATGGAAAGTTGCTTTATTTGACATGAGAGAATCCATATGAAATGAGGCACTGGAAATCAGCCTGTATTATATCACTGCTTACAGGCTTATTTCTAATATATTCCATCTGCTGTTGTAGGAGGATCTGTTGAACTTCTGGGGAAGTAGAAGTTCATGACTTTTCATATAATATTTGCATTCATTTAATTAACTTATTTTGCAGTCAACCCAGTGACTCTGGATTTCAGTGGTCAAACAGTTAACAGCATGTATGTTTAGGCACTCTTTATTATTTGTCTGTGCAATGGAAAGAAATAAGGGATGCATGCTCAGATTCTTTAATATTAAATTTAATGGCTCTGATATACAATTTATATTAGAAATTAGATTAACAAACAAGTTTTGGTTGTTCTTGTTTTTAAAGTTTGAAGTAGAAATTGTTATGAAAAATCTCTCAATCTCTGAAATAAGTCTTAATATGACAAAACAAACCCTGAGACACACCTATTTGGATCCTCATTCTAGGCATGGAAGCTGTATGAAAACATATCAGAGTGTTTTTCATTTATCAGACACTTTAGCAGCAGAGTTAAAACAGCTCAGTCTGCCATAGCTTCTGTTCTGCTAGCAGGCCTGCGTGCCAACTGGCCTATGTAACCATCTGTGGGGGTTTTGTGAGGTTTTTTAAGCATCTATCATTTTGATTTGGGGTATAAATGATCCAAATCCTTGTAAATGTTTAATATGTATGTAAGATGCCATGTGCATTATTCAGGCAAGATATTTTATAAAATTCTTGTAAAATATTTCATCTAGGAAATACTTCATTTAAGATTTTGCCAAAGAAACCAATTCCTGGTTGCAAACAGGAAAACACTTATGTGGCTGTTTTCAGTGATTTATTTATCTTTCAGGGTATTATCTGTCTAAAGTGAATGGGAAATAAAGTTTTTTGTTTAATTTATTGGCACCATCTTGAAAATCAGAAGCCAAAGATTCTGGCAAACGCTTGAGAGCCTTGAGTATCGAGTTGTGCATAATTGCTGAAGATCTGACGCACACCTGGACATGTTTTGGACAGTGTTTGCAGCTCCTCAGAGTGTTAAAATCATAAAGAGGGTGTGAAATAGAACTCGTCTTTGCTGGGGACTCATCTGGAATGAGACCTTCATGTGAAATATTCTAAGAGGTATTCATTCCAAATAAGTTTCTCTAAAGAGCAATTATTCTAAAGAGAGAGTCCCATATTTTTTGACATCAGTAGGCAAAAATTCATAAACCTGGGATAAATTGAAGCAAAGAGTGCAGATACTTACCCAGATGGTGGCACATTTATCCTATATCACTGAGCTGAAGTATGTGGCAGAGTTTATTTACAACTACAGAATCATGTTGCAAGCATGATGCTTTACACAGAATGCAAATAAGAGAACTTTTTTTTAGGATTGGCGACCAAGTGGAAAAATAATATGTACCTGTTTGGATCAAGCAAATTTAAATTTGCTGTTTCTCTCATTAAAATGTTTTTCATTCAACAGCAACCATTGTTTTGACCCCCCAAAATCCAGTTCTTGGAAAGGAAACATGAAAATAGAGTTATAAGCTCCTTTTAAAGAAATCATTTGTCCTTAAACCTTTTGTGTAAGATATGTGAGAGGTGTATTCTCAGGGTTTTCCTGAGGGACCTGAATGGCCCTTCACACAGCCCAGGGAGGAGCACCATCAATCTGGTGGGTGAAGGTGGACAGCTAGGCAGCCTGTGTGTTAAATTCTGCTTGTATGCAGATTGCCTGGAGTTCTGGGCACACCATTTAATAATTCTGTCTTGTTCTTCTATTAAAAAACAAGAGACAACTAACTTTGAAATGAAGTAAGTAAATGTAGTAAATATATTGGGATACTCTTCTGACTATACTTTTATTTGTGCAATATAATGTACTCCAGAGAAAATATTACAGCATGACTTTAATTAGAATATATTTTGTCCTCCATTCAGGAAGGAAGGAATGATTTAGGAATATATATATATGTATGTGTATATATATACATATGTATGTGTATATATATTCATATATATATGCGTGTGTATATATTTTTTTTCATATATATCAGTGCTGCTGGCACTTCAGGCAGATACTTGTCCATGTGAAGTGCAGGTGTAAGTCTGTACAGATCTATGAATAGTGTAAGTGATGTTCTTGCCAGCTAGTTTGTGGATGAATTATTTATTGTGAACATTTCAGGCTTTATGATGGTAATTTGTGTTTGTGTTAGGGAAAAAAATTGTTGAACTATCCCAAATGATTTCATTACAATGAAGCAATTAAACCCCCTTAATCCAGATCCTTTGTACACCTATGCAAGTTTGCATTGATTTGAACATACTGATAGCAGCAGCATCCTGATTTCCATCACTGAATGGAGGCTTGGCCTGTGAGTACAGAACAGATTTCTCAGCTCTGATTTGACTTGTGGATAACTAGAGGTTCATTCAGGATTTTATATCTATCAGGAAAATAAATTGTTCTAAACATGTGCTATCATATAGTAATTTTAGTCACTTAGTCAAAACAGATGAATAAACTAGAAGAAAAATTTATACATTTCTAAAAACACTTGCGTAGAATGAATGACTAGAAGAACAGATATTTTTGAATCTAGGGAACTTTTTATAAAATGACATATATGAAAAAGTATCACTTTGCACCAAAGTTATTCAATTTAGGGAAAAAAAGTTCTAGTCATAAGACTATTTTTGATGGTATTCAATGGTAAACCAATCTTTTGGGTAGGAATCTGCTCAGATCCACCTTGTATTTCCTGATGCTTGCTCTTTGTGTAGACCTCTGCTTTTTATAATCACATTTGCTTATATGATTACTATTCCATGGTTAGTATAGATAGGGCTTTTCTAAACAATTGTGCAGGCAAAGTAGGCTGTATGCCATTGCTTGAACTTCTGCACCTGCACAGCATATAGATATGCTGTGCTGATCTTCACACTGATCATGTGAAGGGCTAATATGCCTTCCACCCCCCAGTGCTCTTACCCAAGCGAATGAAAAGCTTCCTGCTGTTGGTTTATGGGTGGAAGAAAATTTAGGCTTTATGGTTAGGTAAGTGCCTTTCTTGTCCGTTCTCAGCTCATGAGTTTTCCATTGCATTCTGTGCCTTTGGGATCCTCATGTCATATTTACAAGCTTTCTGCATAGTTGTGAGAGTGAAAATGCTAATGTGAAACAAAAGGCAGATATGTTGGCAAAAATACTGTATTTTTGAGGGGAAAACCAGACTATTATTAGGTGATAGCATTCTTCCCTCTCCTGTTAAAAGCTAGACATGACACGTTCTATAGGCTGCTGCCTGAAGTATAGAGGTGCAGCACATAAAACTTCTGCAGGGGACAGAAGCTGAAAATTTAAAGTATTTGTCATTTGTTTTACTGGACAGAAATATGTGTAGTGTGCTTTTCTTCAGTGACCTATGGCTTTGGGCTGGTTTGAGCTTTCTTGTGGTGTGTGTGTAGCCCCCACAAGCAGCCAGCTGAGCATGGCTGGAGAGGAGGGTCTCCAGCTGGGTGGTTTTTGTATGCTGAGGGTGTTACAGGCCAGATCCTGTCCCCTTTGCAGAGTGCAACGGGGGTGCAAATGCAGCCAAGTGAATAATAATAAAATCCTTAAATCCTCCATTTAGGGTTAATACTGTTAGTCTGTGCATAAATTAAAGACTGAGATATGAAAAAATAAAATTTAACATGATAATCCATGGTTGGAATCTAGAGTGAAAATAATTTTTGCACTAATATTTTTTAATATGTCTAAGCAGTATTGTCGAAACACTTTCCATTTGGCAAAAAAACCCCTCAAAAACTGGCACAATGGTGTAGTTATTGATGCATACAAACTAATTATCTGTGCAGAGTTTTGATCCAAGGACACTACTGAAGTGGTTGTTGCCAAAATGTTAAAATCAGTGTTGATGCAATTCTGCTAAAGTGTTTTCATTTTCAGTGCTGTATTTCCCTGCACACAAGCATTCACAAAACACAATGCAATGTGTATATCTAACAAACCCATGAAAAACTTCTGCTCCTGTGCACTCTGATTAAGTGTTTAGCTGAGATTTTCAAAGGGATTGAATGAAATTAGCACTTGGGATTTGTGTCTAAGTGGCAGCACAGTGCCTGATTTCTTTGACAGCTTTTTATGTGAGGAAAGTTTTTGGGTTTCCTTAATCCAAATCTTCCTTAGGATTTATTCTGTAACTATTCTGTGCCTGGAACATGGTCTGCAGTGCTGAGAGCAGCACTACAGTGTGAGAAAGAGAGAGGGGTAGAACCAACCAAACAAAAAGTAGATGTATTGGACAATAAAATCTACTGAATTCATGTTCTTCTGATCTAAACTAAGGCAATCTAATATTCTAAGTGCAAACCAGATTTTGAGGCAAGTTGGAAAAAGTTCTTATTTCTGTCCTGGTTTCCACTGGGATACTTAATAGTCTTCCTAGTAGCTGGTACAGTGCTATGTTTTTGAGCTAGGTATGAGAAGAATGTTGATAACACGCTGATGTTTTCAGTTGTTGCTAAGTAATGTTTAGTCTAAAGTCAAGGATTTTTCAGCTTCTGATGCCCAGCCAGCAAGAAGGCTGGAGGGGCACAAGGAGTTGGGAGGGGACACAGCCAGGACAGCTGACCCAAACTGGCCAACGGGGTATTCCATACCATGGGACGTCATGCCCAGTATATGAACTGAGGGGAGTCGGGGTGGGGGAATCATTGCTTAGGGACTTAACTGGGCATCGGTCAGCAGGTGGTGAGCAATAGCATTGTGCATGACTTTTTTTTTATATTCCAATCCTTTTATTATTATTATTGTCATTTTATTACTGTTATTATTATCATTATTAGTTTCTTCCTTTCTGTTCTATTAAACTGTTCTTATCTCAACCCACGAGTTTTACCTTTTTCCTTCCAATTGTGTCCCCCATCCCACTGGGTGGGGGGGAGTGAGTGAGTAGCTGTGTGGTGCTTAGCTGTTGGCTGGGGTTAAACCACGACAGTTTCCGAATAAAAGCTTCTACGTGGTAAAGGGAGAGATATGAAAGAGCAAGTTTGTCAAATTTCCAGGTGTTGCTCTTTAAAACAAGGCCACAAGTTCAAGGCAGAACATTTTACTTTCCAATTCTGTTTGCTAGAACTTAGATTTTAATCTTTGATTTCTGCCTCAAAACTAAAAAAATATATATATTTACAGCACCACCTTTGTGCCTCATTCAGGTGAGGAGTCAGGCTGGCCTCTGGGTGGCATTGCTGTCTCCAGGCCATGGTGCAGCTGTAGCTGCTTTTCTTGCCTGTCCTTTTTGTTTCAGCCTTAACACAGTAAGGCCGCAGTCCTTAAGGAAACTTGAGAGTCTTATGCTACCTTTCATAGAGTGAGAGAGATGTCTGAATTTAAACAAGGCTTAGCTGTGAAATCATATATGTTTATACTGGTGTTTTCTTTAACAATACTGCTTCTCCGAGTAACAGACAAGTAAACTAGAAAGGCAGTGTTGTATCACACAGCAAATGCTTCAAGTGAGACGGTGGGCGGTATGGTTTGCACAAGCCTGTCAAGCCTTGGCTAGGTGCTTCACCCCTATTCTCCCATTTTCACAATGCCTTTCTTAGTGTTATAGCTAGAGCATACATTTCCATGGCTTCTGGCAAACGGTACAGGAGTCGCACTTTTTCTCGCTGGCAAGGTCGAACGGGCTTAAACAAGGGTTACCCAAGTTTACAGTCAAGTGCTGTGTGACTTTGGAGAAGATGAAGTGTACCTTGGCAGGGCCTGGCAGCAAGGTTCACCTGAGCTGCACCAGCTGCTCTAAATGTTTGGCAGCAGTGATGACTCGTCTCAGGCAGTGGTTGCTTGTACATACGTGTTACACCAGAAGCACAAAAAGGTGCCTTTCTCTTTTCCCTCCTCCACTAATCCTTCTACCACCAGTAAACCACCTATTTAGCAGTAGTGTAGTAGTGCTTCCCTTTTAGTGTGCTATATTACTAATAAGTATATGGAAGTATGTTTTTTAATCTAAGAACTGGGGAATAGTGCTTGACTTAATGTGCAATTACTGTGTGGTAGTTAATGAAATTTACATATTAAACATCAAAAAGTGATTTTGCCAGTAGCAAATGGAATTAATCTTAATCATTTTCGGAATGTACTTTCAATGCAGTGACCTAGCTTTATTGCTGCAATAATGCCATTAACAACAAGATCTGAGTTCTGGAAGTTGTAAGATCTATAAAATATTATCACTTTCACATTTGAACTTCATTATTAATAGCAAATACGTTACTAGAAAATTTTGTTTTATTCTGTAAATGTTTTCTGTGTGATCCTGTGGATGATGCTTGGAGCATCTGTTACAGGGTGCTATACACTTTATTGTTCCCAAGTGCCGTAGTACCAATGAAACTCCCATTTGTGGTACGCTGCAGAATGTCATCTTGTATTAAACTCATGCTACCTCATGCTTCCCAAAATGCTTACATACAGCAAGGGATGAAATGACTGCAATAAGTTTGTGAGTACAGAAAAGGGCTCACTGACATGGCTGGCTCAACTGTTACTGTCTTTTTCTGAAGCTAATATTGATGGTTTAGAAGGAAATCAGGAGTGTTCAGTTGCCAGGGATATTCCACGCTTTCCACCTGTCTGTGCTTATCAGTGGGCACAGATCCTGATCTCAGTGGCTACTTTGTTGTGGATTTGTGTATTTTGGTTAGAAGCAATCCTGCTTTCCTAATCTGAATGCCTCTTAATTCCCCCCAAGGCCCATCAAGTGTTATGAGCCCATAGTATTCATTCTAACACTGATAATTAACTGCCTGAAACTTGACATACCCTTGAATTTTAAAACAGATTTTATAACATTTGTAAACAACAGTCAGCAGGAAAAAAGGTAAAATTGTATGTGTCATTCTGTTTTCTACCATACATGATTTGCAGTTCAAAGTGAGTATATTTAAATGAACTCCCCTGCAGCTACTGTTTACAGTAGCCTTCAAAGAATGATGAAAGCTTTTAAATAATGTAGAATATTACATGACTTATTTTTCAAAACACATGCACTGAATGTTTTAGAGTGAAATGTCTGTGTTTCAGATTAGATGGATTGCAGACAGCTGCTGCATTTACTGAATCTTACAGATGGAAGGGAAAATAAATGTAGGGAGAAGACTAAGAAAATGAAGGATTCTTAAAAGTGCCTTGTGTCTGAACAGCAGTAACTTAAAGGCGAATCAGATTATCTAAGACTTCATCTTGATAGCTAAGAAAATATCACTCTCTCTTCCTCTTAAAAAAAAAAAAAGGGGGGGGGGGGAATACCAAATACAGGGTCTCTGCTTTCTTACAGATGTACTTGCTGTAAGTTTTCTGGGAGAAGGATGTGCTGCTTCTCGTAGTCCCTTCCCAACTTCTACTTGAGCTGGGTGTTACCTATTACCAGCATTTCTTGTCTACACTGTTTTATCAAGGAAGACTTCAGGTGTTAATGTAATGAAGTTATTACAGAGTTCAAGAAGCAGACAGACATTTCTCTGTTAGTTTATATGTTTAACTTTTTTTAGCCAGGATTTCTTTCTCTTGATACATTTGTAATGCACTAACTGCTGCTTATGTGCATGCATCTTGGCTAGGTGCCAGGTAAGTAGTGAGAACACTGACCCAACTTCACACTGATGGCTGACCAGCCACATATCTGCCCACTTTTTTTCAGATGGGTTTTGCATTTTTAACTAAGCTTTAGGCTGTCAAATTACATTGCTTACGCTATGAAAGACCGATTAAACTTGTCATAAGGAGTGTCTACACAGACCACAAATATTACCGCTTTGTAAAAGCCTGGTAAAAGATGCAAACAAAAATGTAATTATATCTATTTATGGGATAATTAGGAGAAAATTTTATTTAACCTCACCTCAGCTAGTGGATGAGTTATGCCCTGAGCATAAAGGTACAGGCTTCACAACTTTTCAGGTTGAAATTCCTTTGTGGGTCTTGTAAACTTACTTGTTTTTACACTTTTTTTTTTTGCTAGCTTGTTACAAATGATCTCTTCTACTTATTAAAACAGACTGAGACCTCTCAGTTCTAGAAACTGTGCTACATCTCTAAAAAGTAGAACACAGGATTTATTCCCCAAGATGAATAGGGCTAAGGGAGCCCTGTTTCTGCCTTTCCATCCAAACAAAGGCTACAAGTCTTCGAGGAAAAGCTAGATAGATTTGAATGACCAACAAAATTGTGGTGTATCCCAGAGCCGCATTATGGACAGCTGTAAGTATAGGACTCTGCTCAGGGCTTGCTGCTTTTATGTCCCCTGGATGCCTGTTATACTGGGGCTTGGAGGACAATGTATTTATGTAGTTTCATGGTGTGTGTGCTGGAAGAAGCTGGGTTTTTAGGAGGCCATGTCCTCTTAACAAAACTGGGGCTGGGATGAGGATTTCAGTGGATAAATTTTTTTTTTTTTGGTCTGGAGGTTCTAGAGGTTTAATATTTTAGGGGCTTTTCCTCCTTAGAAATGAGCACTTTCTGGCTTTGTTACAACTGCTATAGGACATCTTATGTTAAGTCTTCCTCCTCCCTCCTTTTTAAAAAAAAGTACCTGCAGATGAACTACTTCTATGTTTATTACCATAAAATTGGCAGATGGGTTAAATACAATGCTATGTATCTTGTGGTACTTACCAGATTAAATTGATAAAAACGTGAAATTTTAACCTATAACAAAACAAAGTTATACCACAAACATAAGGTGATTTATTTCCATATGGTATCACAGTTAAGGAATATTACAGAGACAAAATAATCCTTAATATTATAAGAATTATAATCTGCAATAACCTGCTGCAATAGCAATAATATTGCTTTAGCTGCAGGAAAAGGAAAACTTTCTTCTCTGGAAAAAATCAGTGCTGTGGAAGCTTTGATGTCTCGAGAGAAATGATGTTATTTGTGTTAGAAATAACAAGTAACAGAAAAACATTTCTTTTAAACATAAAAGTTGTTTTTTTGGTGGGGTGTTCTTTTGTTTTGGGGTTTTTTTAGGATTTGGTTTTTCTTTTTCTCTTTTTTTTTTTTGGCATTTGCACTATATGTGTGAGCTCTTGCTGGTTGCTCCTGGCTTTGTACCCTTTGATGGCTTCTGACCTTCAGTGTTTCTCTGCTGCTGTCTCCTTTAAAGTGTGTTCTTGGTTGCTCTTTGTTTTCCACGTTGATTGTTCTTTGAGTTCAGAGCCTTGTTCAAAGTCTTGTTTCAAATGGAATTTGAAGATGTGTCTAGTTATATTTGTATGTAATTTCTTTCACAATCTCCAATATAAAGCCAGCTTCTATTACAAATGCGTTAGTGTCAGCAAAGAGAGCAAGAGCCCATCTGACGTATCAGCCTTCTTTAGAGGAATTTAGTTCCTACTTGGCAAAAATTAGGTGGATGACAGACACTAGGTAATGCCCTGGCTTGCAGTTGCACAACCTAGGCTGAGATCAAATAGGTGCAAAGAGTGAATTATTCTGTCACCCTTATAAATGGCTCTACTAGCTTAGGACAAGTCTTGTTTGACAAGGCAGTGTAAGAAAGCTTGCGTCACAGTTGTCTGTATGCTTACAGTACTTGTTGATTTGTAGACAGAGCACTTAGATCTTCAGGACCAATCAATCCATATACATATTTTCCAGCATAATTTTTTAAGTCGTTTTAATAAAAAGCTGTTATTCAAAACCAGTGACTAGCTAGTATTCTCTGGATTCAGAATTGAAATTGGGCAGATAACACTTCTCTCAAAAGTGAAATTACAGTAAATATAAGTTATTCCATCACTATATATTATTTATGATGCCTTTATAAATTGCAGAAGCAGAGTAAAAAATGAATCTTTAATATTTGTATCATAGTGAGAGTTAATGAGAGGAAAAGAAATGTAGTTTCTCGCAATAGGAAGCAACGTTACTAAAATTTCGCTCCCCTAATTGAGAGGAAAGAAGTCTTCTGATGAATATGTAGAAAATATCCATTTATCTTAACATACATATTACAGTAGCTGGAAACAACCTTCCTCTGTAATATTCCTGTAAAAATTGGGTTAGAGTTTGGAAATGTTCTTCTCAGCAGGGTATAATAGCCTATGTGCAACTCTATTCTGCAATGGTTTGGTTGTTCCTTATTTTCTAATGTCAGTAGTTGTGAAGAAAAAAAAATTTAAAAATGGAAGCCTTGGGTTTTAATACAGCTGATAAGTGAAATGAAGGTGAGGGATTCCACCCCCCTCCCCCCCCCCCCAGCTATGAATTACTTTGGTTCTGTTCCTTGAAGACTGATACTTAAAACCAAAGCCCCATGGTTGTTTATTATGTGAAACTGTTTTCCCTGAGCATATTTATATATATGTTTTGCAACCATATTAGTTAATGTGAGCTAGCTATATAGCTGTAGTTTAACTGCCTGGTTCTCTGTGAGTGTGTCTGTACCTCTCATGTTTGCCTCTGAACATATCCCAAGTCTAAACTTGGCCATTTGACAAAAAGATACGTTCATGTACTTAGGATATTAGAATTTAATGTTGGCATATATTGTCTTCCATGGCCTTGGATAAAATTTCTTTTCCCTCTTAGCTTCAGTTACGGCTTTCTAGGCTGAGGATAGCAGTATTGCACTACTTTGAGAAATGCTCTGCAAAAACATATAATAAAGGTATTAAAAAGGATGGAAACAATAATAATGAGATCCTTCACATATTCCCCCTTGGGCTATAGGGTTTATGTTACCATAAGACAAGGAGATAAGCCATCATCCCTTGTCCAAGAAATATCAAAAGAGATTTAACAAAATTTCCACAAGGAATAGGCATTCATTCATTGGCTCCTCCAGTACAGTCACCATTAAAAATAAGTCTGATTTTTTAAAGAAAAGATTCCAAAAGTAGTGTTGCTTATTATGGTATTGATATTATATTATTATATACACACCTTATATTCAGATCTTCATGGTCTGTGTAAATAAGGTCAAGATTATCCATGTTTATGTATTTAGGTTTTCACGTACTTTCTATTAATTAAGCAAATGCTATAAAGGGAATGTGCACTATTCTGAAGCTTCATGTCTCTGCTCAATTGTTTCTTTTTGGAAAAAAGCAAATATTGAAGGACTTTTTTCTGTTATATGGTATGTAGTACCCTCAATTTAAGAAGTGTAATCCATCATTTTCAACTGTTCTACTGGCATACATAAGTAGTAGGGGAAAAAAGTTCTTTGGGAGTGAAAAATTGAGTCATACAAAATAGATTTGTGTTTAATCTCAATGAAATGTCTTTCTTTCAAAGCAGAAGTTTCAGCCAACAAAACTTGAATACAAGAAGTCTATTTAATTTTGTAATAACTATTGATTTGTGTAGTTCAAATATGATAAAGCTTTAAGCTGAGCAATTATACTATATTTCAAGTTGTTCCAAGTCTGAGTTATTTTATAGATAACTATGCCAACAGTAAAAAAGGCTTTTATTTATTAATGTAATTATTCCAGTCCTCTACTTTAACTGCTCTTTACATATGTGTGTCTTAAATACATGATGCTTTATGGTTGTAAAGTGTATTTATTTGGAAATGCTATTGAGTCTCCAGTAGGGCAGCTGAAACATTTATGTGCTGTAAGATGATTTTTTGGAACTGGGTGATAAAGGAGCAGTACAAGGAAATATGTTCTGGACTAAAAGGTGCTGAAATCAGCAGGACAAAATTCATGCAAACAAAATAATTGAGAATATAATAATATTTTAACCTCAAATGGCCAAAGTTTGTACAAGTGCTTCCTTTATTGACTGCTCAATGTTTTTGCAGGTTTTTCATTAGACAGTAAAAAATGGTAGTAGCTATTGCTGTATAGCTGTGTCCTTCCTCCTGCTGAAAGAAGCTTTTGGTGGTTGTTCTCAGAATAACCAGCTAGGTGTATAGGTTTTCACAGTGGCATGGGAAAAAATTGTTCTGTGCTCTTCAATATCAGGCCCATGATAATTTCTCTTTAAGTCCTTTTATTCCAAAAATATGAGAAAGGTTGGGGTAGTTCTGCGGGCAACTTGTTGACTGAATCAGGCTATCCTTGCTCTTCCTTATTTTAGTGAGGAGCTCTTGTATGCTGCCTATTTGAAAACAGCTATTTTCAGGAAAAAACCCACCATGATTTCAATAGGAAACGTGTATGTATTTATATGAGGCTGTATTTTGTAAAAAGATGAAGAACCTTATGAAAAATACATGACAAAAAAACCCCAACCAAAACAAACCCCAAACCTGTTCTAAATAATTATTCAGTGTGTCCATGTTTTCTTCTCTGATTTCAATTACAATGCCCAAGGGATGACTATGAGACTTTTTTTACCTAGTTAGAAAGTCTTCCTTTATTCAGTTCTGTCTGTCAAATAATGATAGAAATGAACCCTCTTGAACACAAATGTGTATTATGAATAAATATACCCATGCTTAGTTGAAATAAAAGTTTTATGAATCTGTAAATATATCAGGAAAACATAGACTATATCATGATAATGTGGTACCTGAGAATGAAAAGCACAGTATGGTTTTATGGGAACAGAATTGCCATCAAAGCATTTTATTAATCTGAGGTCATTGAGCCTAAAGCTCTGTCTTCATCGAGCAGTTGATCTGGGATTTCTCTCAGATTTTGAACCTCCTTGAGAGGGGGTGGTATACCACGTGTACACATGCACACACCCTCTTTATCCTTTACTGAGAGTTTCCTGAATTAAACCCAGGCAAAGTAGACCTTGGAGGACATACTCTTAATTTAACAGTTCAATTCTTATCTTTTCCCACTATCTTTATGCCAGGATGAGATCTTTTTATATAGTTGTTCTTAAACTGAAGAACAGAATTCCCCGTGTGACTCTGTTGGTGGAGACTTGCAGAGTGGGACACCAGCTAGGAGGTAACTGAGGAGAGCAGCAGCACTGGGGAAGTGTCAGCAAGTGTAGAAAGCAGGAGAGCCTGCACGAAGCCACAGTGCTGCTTCTTACTGGGACTTCTGGGCTGGAGGATAATGTGAGAAAAAGATGCAATATAGTTTCTGGTGATCATGGGCTGCCTCTGCTGCTTCTCTCTATACGGTTGATCAGTCTGAAGTCTTGCCTTTGGCACTTAGTCCTCTTCTGACAGTAATGCCTCCTCAAAATGCCTTCTTCATGTAGGATAAAGTGTGGAAGCAGGAAAAAAAAGGCAATATTTCTCTGTAGCCATCAGCATGCCCATGAAAGACAGATTCTTCTGGGCTTGATGCAGTTGTCCAGAAAACAACTCCAGAAGTTGACAGCATACGAACCCCTGAAACTTGCCTACAATGTCTTGCAGAAGCATGGGAAGGCATCGCGATGTGTGTTTAACTTTGCTGTTGAAGTAATCACCCCATTGTTAGGTTAAACTAGATCCCAGAATGACCAGTAAAGAACAGTTTGATACTCTGCTGATGTTTTATATGCTGAATGAGGCATGCTGTCAAAAAGCGTTTCATGCCTCATCTACCACTAAGCATACTACCAAGTGCTTTTAAAGAATTGTCTCTCTCACTCATCCAACAGAATGACCTTGACAATTGATTTCATTATCTAGGCAAATTATTACTGTGTCTTGCTCTGGATTAACTGCAACTCTGGAACTGATAATGTGTTCTGTGAAATAATGGTTTAACCTTGTGGTTGCTGAGGCCAGTCAAATGAGAAACAGGAAACCAGCAGAACTCACCAGTGGGAAATATAGGAATTCTTTTGTTCATTAGCATTTTAAAACTACATTGAAATGCATAGTGATGACTGTAAAGATATATTAATTTGATTTCATGTAAGCATCCAGTTCTTAGCAAGTGTAAGCCAGTGTATTGCATAAAAGACAATTGAAATCAGTGGACTGAGCTCCAAAAACAGTATTTTAAAGGATTTTATCAATTCAGAAGGAAAAAGAGACTACAAAAATCCATACACTTCTCTATATTTTTTTTTTATTGGCAGCATCTGCAAGAAATTTATATTAAAAGATAATTTTAACTTCTCTGTAACTCTTCAACATGTCATATGATCTTTGGAAATTCAAAGTTGATATTGATCTTCATCTATTTAGTGAAGCTTGAGTACTGAGTTATTCTTTGTTCATTGGAATCAGGTTGTTTACAACGTTGTCTTTCTCTGTAAGTGTTTGGTTCCATTCATTACAAAGTTGTGTTCTCTTCTTTTTTCTGGGGTTTCTGTTGCCCCATCACACTTGACATCAAAATAACAAGGTATGCAGACAGTGCTGTAATTTGGCATCATTGTATGAAATGTCTTAATGTGAATTACTGAACAGCTGGACATACAGACTTTCTTGAAATCTGATCTTGTTATAACCTTGGATTCCATCACTAATTAATTGCTCTATTAGTGATATGTTGTGGGGAGTTCGAGAAGTTCTCACCACATTCCTACATTGGACCCCAAAGAAAGTTCTTTGATGCTGAACAGGATCTGGCATAGGCTTTTATAAATATTGCCTGAGAGTTTTGAGGCCAACACAACCTGTTCAGGGCTAAACCCTTTAGATCCTGGAAAATCTAGATTGAGGTATGTTGTATATTAATGTTTCACAAAAACAAATTGATAAAAGATCAATTTAGAAAGTCTCTAACACAAAGAAACTACTAGGAAGAGTCTTACATGTCCTGGTGTCTGTTTTCTTATAATGTTGACCATCATCTAATGGGGTGGAATGGAAGCTAACTGTGAAAATAAGGTCATACCGTTAGGAAAGGACTGACCATTGCTGATCTAAGCTACCCTACCATAAACCTACTACAGATCTTTTAAGAAGGGTCTTGACAGTTATTATTAAATCACTAATATCTCAATTACTGCAACTGACAGAGGAATAGCTAAGGTGAATATTAAGGGAAAGAGGATGGCAATTGCTCGCCATGACCTTTCAGCATACTTCGCTATTTCCTAATTTTTGAAGTTTCAGTTAGAGAAGTAAATGCTTATATTTTTTTCCCTACAGTTTCTTGCCATTATATCACTATGATACTGAATTACTTTTTAATGAAAAGCATGAAGAATTTGAAAGGAAAGAATCATCTTGATCCTTATATCAGAGCTTTCCTACACAGTTTTTTATTTTTGCCATCAGTATGCTTGTGGAAAACAGCTCTTTGGTCTTTCAAGTGCAAAGATAAATTCATATTTGTATTTCTTTTGCAAAGGCCCTTCACTGGATATCTGTCCTGTAGAGATCGTAATAAAAGAAAGATTTTTATGTCTTTCTTGTCCATAGCTCAAGATGTTAGTCTTCTGTATAAGAAGATACAAGCCAAAATATATTCACTGTATGACTCAAGCATATGTTAAAACTATTATTTGAGCAGAGTTCTACATCCTGAGCAAATCTATGCTGAAATGGGATGTGACTGATTTTCAACAAATATTTGAAGATGTCCAAATTCCTATGTTTGAGACTTCATTTGGTTCTTTATAAAATAAAATTTGACTATATATCAGAGGGTGAGGGAAATATTTAATTACAAAAGTGCTTCAGGTTAAATGGACAAGTATCAAGCTTTAAACATTTTTATAGACCACATGTAGCCACATGAGTCTGATGCATTAACACATTTTTCTGTCTAGTGTGGTTCTGCATTCTTGCTACAAACTTCTGTCGTGGACCTCTGGTTTATGGTCCAGTTTGGGAATTACTATTTTATTGTAATCTTATAAATTGACTTTTAAAACTTTGAAGCTTAAAGATTATTGATGAAAGCCCTAGCCCTACAGTGCTTGTCCTTTTCTCATCTTGGTATGGCTTTATCTATTCTTTAACAGATTCCTATTTTTGACCTTCATTGGTCTCTAAGTGGAGTCCTTCGATTCAAAGATTTGTTGGTATGTCTAAAAATGGCACTAAGGTTCTTGCATTTACCTAATGAATTTCTGTGAAACACTGGAAAAGCAAACAATATACAGCACGTTGTCTGTAACCTTTCACTGGCAGTGCCTGCTAAATCTTTTTGAGTTCCATGATAATTGCTTCTTGCTTTTTACAGCAATTAATAATCTGACATATCAAGGAGAGAAAGTGGGAGGGAAGAGGTCCGCTATTTTGTGACGACAGCATTTAGTTCTCCATCAAATGTGATATATTTTTATAAGTGCTAATTAAATTATGACCAGGTTGAAATAGGAGTACAGCTCCTCAGTGTTACTAGAGTCATCCCTGTGTGCACCAGGCAGATAAGTGCATTTAAATAATGTGTGAACAAAGCCCTTTAATTTATTATGATGAAAAAGGAACATTGGCTTTTGTTTCAGAGAATGACAGCATTGTAAAATAGATTTGATCATTAAAAATGTAAATGGAATGTCTTTTCATTATTTGAATTTTCCTAGTCTGTCTCCTGCTAACAATGTCTTCTGTAAATTTTTGTTATTAATATAAACCCAGATTTCTAAAATCTGTGTCATGCAAATATTATCTAACATATCTTCAAAACAAGTATATGTTTTGAGAAACATTATTCCTCTTTTTAAAAAAATTATTTATTAGAATCTAAATTTTAAAAAATATTATGATTTGCTGAAGTCGCAGTCTGTGGCAGATGAGGGAACAGAACCAAACTCTCAGGAGTGTGATCACAATTCCTGCTCAGTCACTGGCTGTTTAAAGATGTCCACATGTTGCTTATTTAGCAAATTGTCCAACTTTATAAGCAAACATAGGGTTTAGAAAATCTCTCCTATAGTAACCCATGAAACTTTATAAAGTATAATCCTGAAAAGCAGCAAAGCAACTTTTAAGTCTATTGGTAGTTATGACAAAAGCTTTTCCAAATGGGAATAAAAATTGCCTTTTCTTCATGAAGAGTTTAAACATGGAAGGTATTTTCATGGTGTCACACATTGAGGTAATACAATTTTACACGAATAGATCATAACACTTTAAAAAAGTTTACTTATATTATCTGAGCTGGAATTGTTAAGAAGTTATATAGGGAGGCATATATCTGGTCCTGTTCATTGGACTCAGTCATATGCAACTTTTTGGGGTGTTTACTAAGTTTTCTAAGCATATTTGAACAGTGGGTTACATAGAATTAGAGAATGCCTGAAGCCATGGCTCACTCGTGGTTTAGCCTGCAGTGCAGCCTGCCCACAGGTGCATTGTAGCTTTTCCCATTGCTTAACTGGAAAGGTACTATGAGAAAATTAGATTTGGGAGCTTAGTAATATTGGCATGTCATTCTGACTTTCATTTCATTTGATGCAAAAGAAATAAACACTGAAGAAGTACTAAAAAAAAGTAAAAAACCACCCAAATCAACAAACAAACCAGAGCAGCTTGTATAACTTTCACCTAGTTAAGTACGCATGAGAGAAATGTGTGGGAGTTAAGCACTGAAACCAGGCTGCCCAGGTGGACGATGGAAATGCTGCAGGTGTTCAGAATTTGAATGGACAAGGCCATGAGCAACCAGTCCAAACTTTGCAGTTTGCTTTGCTTTGATTGGAGGGTTAGGCTAGGTGATTTCCAGAGGTAGCTTTCAACCAAAAGGGTTCTATGATGCCATGGAAGCAAATGCTAATATTGCTGAAAATGTTCCATGCAGTTTGATGTTTGAGTTCAGTAGTACCAAATAAAGAAACTACAGTCACACAAAGCTACTAGTAGTCAATCATTAGTATGCGGAACTATCATGTGAAATGAAAGGCGGAGCACTCACTACCCTGAGCTGTCTGTACAATAACTGGGTTATAAACCAGCATATCAGTACTCTAAAGATTGGCTGCAATAAAGTGTCAATGCAATTATCTGGTTGTGAGCCACTTGAGCACCCTGCAAGAAGAAATACATTAAATACTCATCAACTAAAATGCATATCATGATCCAATTCACTTTTTTCCTAGGGAGTTAGGATTGGAAATGGCTTATTTTAGGAGTGACAGCAGCCGTTTAATATATGTAGAGGTTCATTAGTACTTTGCTAATTGGCATCAGTAAGTTTAAGGATCAAGAAATGAGACTAGAAAGTAACGTATCTGAACTAGTTTCCTGACCTCATTCCTGTTGCTAGATAACATTAGACTCTGAACATGTTGGCACCAAACTGAATAGTATATAACCACTAGCTGTTAATTGCCAGTGGAGGAATGAGAGAGGTAGTGAACTTTGAATGTGTTCAATCTTACCCTTAAAAAAGTCAAATTCTCTTGCCAGGAAAGGCAATCTGATGAGTCCCTGTACTGCTATTAAGTAAAAGGAATTGATCAAAGGTTTTAAACAAGGTTTCTTAGGGATTTTTTGGACCACTGGCAGCCACAGCTGACTAATACCTCTTCTTATCCAGCCTTGAAGGCTGGCTGTATTCATGAAGACATTTCTTTTCAAAAGAAAAGCTGTCGAATAATTAAGCTAGTTAGTTTCTCTAGTGATGCTTATGTTTACAATTTTTTAAATTTCTCAGCTGGCCAGTAAATTGGAAAGAAAAATAAAACTGAAAATCAATATGCTTTAAATGTGTTATGCTTGGAGGCCCCTGAAAGCATTCGGAGCTGGGCTGGCTGACCTGTTTGGCTGGGGAGGGCATGCAGTTCCTACCAGTGGCACAGCACGTTCCTTGCCACACTAATGCGGCTCCTGTCTGCCTCCTTGTAAGGGAAGGTCCACCACCATTATGCAGAATGTAGGCAGCTGGGCACTCATTCCTCTGTCTCTGCAGCACAGTTAGCTCTCACCTTTTTTTTCATTGGATTCTTGGCCCCTCCTCTACTATCTGAAGAGGTTTTGTTTATTATATGGAATAACATAGGCTAGAAAGAATCTCTGGAGGTCATCAAGTCCAGCCCCTGCTTAAAGCAAAGCAGGGCTAACTTTAAAATGAGATCCAGTTGCTTAGGGCCTTGCCCGGTGGAGACTGAAAGTCTCAAAATGGTGGAGAATTTGCAGCTCCTCTGAGCCTGATGGAGGCACACAGTGAAGAATGAGCTCTTACACAGAATGGGGCGTTACCATAAGTTGCCTCTGCCAAAAATCTCATCCAGTCAACTGCTCGCTTCTGAAATACCTGGAAAAGAGAACTGCTGGAAATGAGCTGTGGTAGACTAGTGGTTCCAGGTGGGGAGGACTTGTGTACAGTGCTGTACATTGTAGCTGCTGGGATTGACTTTGGGTCTTTGGGTAATGAAGATGAAAGAAGTCTGACTTGCAATCAAACTTGGGTGGAGGGAGGGGTGATTGTAAAGTTTAACAGTCTAGTGACCCAGTGAAAGGCAACTTGGAACTTAGTGGCAAAATATCCCTCAGGGAAAGGGAGGCCGAACATAGATGGCCACAGAAAAAAACTTGAGGTAGTTTGAAGACAATTGACTTCATCCTCATTCAGCATTAAATTGGCCTGGTTCTTTTGAAATCATCATTTCGTAACACAGAATGTTCACCAACAAGTTTTTAACTGTATTGCTAGGCTGCGTGATTTTACAAGAAAAATAATACAGGAAAAGAAATACAGACTTGAACAGCAGTATTGGTTGATTTTGGTCAAATCCCATTTCTGCAAGTTGAAGATATTTACTATGATGTTGCCTGTTAGAGGAGGTGACTCTTTTCACTCTTGCTTCTGCTGTATGAACAGCTCTTTAGGCAGAAATAGCTTTTTCAGTTGATGGTTGTCTGAAAGATAACTCTTGGTCAATGCAAATCAGTGTAACGCTACTGGCTATAGCAATATGCACCATCTTTGAAGATGTAGTAAGGTAAAGGACAGCCAATGGTGCTACCATAATTGATATGTTAAATGGAAAATAGATGGAAGATAATGAGAAAGGAGGAAGACTGTTGCCTCTTTTGTTCCTTCTCCAGCCTCTCCATGGCTTCTATTTTCTCCAAACATCTGGTATACTGTCTAGTGATAAAGTTTGCTTTGCTTTTACCCCAGTCTCACACAAAATCCCATAGTTGAACATGTAAGGAAAAGATGGCACTGTTTAAAAATTAAACTGAATCTAAAGTAAATCAAGTATGTATTTTTTTAAAAAAAAAAGCAACTGAATTGTGCATCAGAAACAGGTGTCCTTGAAGGATGTTTATTCCTGTGATCACATTTTAGTGCATAATGTTGAAGGAATTGTGACCTTAAATAGTGAGCATGCTTTCTTAAGAAATAAAGCAATGCAAAGGGCAGTAAGCATGTTAGATAAATGTAGATTATTATTTAGCGATTTTTATTTTCAGGAGCTTCTGCAGCTGCATATTCATGTCCTCTAGTGCAAATATGCAAATGAGATGTTAATACTTGATTAGAGTTGTTAAGTTTCCATTATTACAGGGTTTTTTTATTTTGTTGGGTTTGGGGTTTTTTGTTTCATTTGGGGGGGTGATTTTTTGTTATAGAATGTCTAGAGCTTTCTTCTCAAAAGGTTTCTTCTGGTTTTATCTTGATAACAGTTAATAAAGAAAGAATATTTATACATAATTTAAACAGATAACAACTTTCTGATTTTGATGAGTTTCTTGGTTCATGCATACGTTTTTACTGCTGCCAAACTGGTTGCAGGGATATTTAATAATCTGAAAATCTAAAGCTTCTGGGTAACCACCTGTATCTGTTCTCAGAACTGCAAAGAGAATTTGCAGTTTTAAGAGAAGGGACATGTTACACTTGGCTCTTGGAACCAATTAAAGCAATGTAAAAGATAAAAGCATACTTATTTAAGTAGAGGTGTATTCACCTAAGATGTTAAAAAGCATGTGTGCAAACATTACACCATCTTCAGTAGCACATATGAATATGGTTTTGTCAGCTGAGAACCTTGCCAGGTTTTGAAACTGAGAAATATGCTTTTTGAGTACTCGGGGGAAATGCCTTCTGTAACAAGTCTCACAGCAGGACTAACTGAAACAGAGTTGGAGCCAAATAACACAGAAAAATTTTGTAACACCTTTTCATTTGTAAGGGCCTTCAGAAACATAATCTATTTCATGATGTAAGGTAACCACAGAAAGTGTATAAATTACTGGTTTTGTAGACAGAGCAACAGAAACAAGGCAGGTTTAAATAACACAATTTATGTACTTGGTTGGTTTGCTCCCAAGCCCTTGAACACGAAGGTCTGTGTGTTTGCATGCTTTAGCAGAGGTTCTCTGGAAACTAAAGTGCCATACAAGGTTATGCCATAATATAAATATCTTAGTTGGTTTAAATTAGAAAGAAAATGCTTTTTTTTCTAACATTTCATGCAATACTAAATATCAGTGTGAAGAAAAACAGCACTGTCACATGTAAAAAGAGCTGAGGAAGAAGCAGCAATTTGGAGGAGGGGGAGCTATGTTTGCTCTGCCTTCTGTGGCTGGGACTGCTCTGCTGTAGATCAGGCAAAGCAGTGGAAAGACACGGATGTGACCTGGGGTGAGTGGAGGGATTAGCGAGGCAAATATTTGTGGAGAGATACAATAGAAAAATTGAAGGGAACAAATTGCACACATGTAAATCACAGCTAACACAGCTATTATAAAGTTCAGAAGCATTGGTGTAGCAGTGCTATAGGGAAGGACAGTGCAGTTAGCTTTTCTGGCTGCGCTGATGTCCATGCTTGTGTGGGGCAGTGAGAGCTTGGGGAGGTCAGTGATGGCCGCATGAGGTGGAGCTGAGTCACCAGCAGAGATTTCAGGAAAACTCTCTCTTGGAAAGTTGCACTGAAATACATGCCATGAAGCTAACCAATAACGTTGCTGGTCTTCACTGACTGCTTTAAGCTACTGACACTCAGAAAGGTTGGACTGTGAATTTCTCTCTCTGTTGCATTCCTCTCCAGATGAGACAGCTCAGCTTAAAGCAATTAGATCTCTAAGATGCAAAGTGAGCTGGTTTCTGCAGACTTTCCTGGGTTGATCCTGGTCATGTTACCCAGCAAACTATCTGGAAATAACACCACCAAACAAGCTCTTCTGTTAGAAGGCAACTTGTAAAAATCATTATAGTTTCATTAGCTTCTGAAAAGGTGTAATAGTCTACCTTAGCTGATGCTCTGACTCCCTGTAGTTTACACCACGTGTTACTTTGTAGCAGGCAGAATTTGATAAGTACTCAGAAACGTCAGCAGTTAGGAACTAGCAAACTGTTAGCCTGTCCTTTTTGGAAAATTAAAAGCATGAAAATACTTTGAGCAAAAGTTTGTCTTGCAACCTCAAATCTTATTTTGTTTGGTGAGCTCAGCAGGTTAGGAGTATACAGGAAGTTTCAGTTAAAAGTTTATATGTATCTAGTTGTAGTAACTGTTTTAAAGAACTCAGATCCATGAACTGGACGCAAGTTCGCTGGGATAGGGTACTGGTTTTAGGAGGATATTGGAGTGTTTTTCTTCTTCCTGCACTTAACTTGCTGAAAACTTAACTTGCCCTGCCTGGCAGATGTGCATGTTTCAGCCCAAGTGAGACATTAACCTTATGCTGTCCAGTGCCTTCCCCAACAGTGTAACAACGTCCTGTCACTCTGTATCCCACAACCGCAGCCAACAGTTATTCAGATAATACTTATTGGCAGATTTAACAGCCCTTCTGATAGTGACTGATGTCGAACACTGGTCCTGTGAGCCCAGAAATGGCTTTCTTGTTTGGCTCATGGCTCCCATTACTTTCCAGGTAGTTATCTCCTCCCCAGCATGCCAGGGCACACGTGAACCTCCTGAACTTTCTTTATTTGGGATCTGGGGGTTGAATGGAGCATAAATGGTTCTTAGTCAGGGCCATGGGGAGAAGGTTTATCAAACAGTACTGAGCACCATCTGTGCTTGTATGTAAAAATGCATTAGGGTTTAAAATGTCAACAATAAATTAAGCCAGGTGTTCTAACATAAAAGGTTTACTGCTGTTCTCTTGTGAGAAATCTAATTAGGATATCTTAGTTGGTAAAACAGTAGATACTCATGTACAGTGTGCTTTCAGCCTTCTTAGTAATAAGATTTCATCCTTTTTCCACAGTTTATCACAGAAAGCTAGTTTTCCTCTATTTATCTTACAAGTAAAACAGTTACCCACCTTGATATTTGCACTGTCTTGTCCCTGTAGTATGAGATTTTCATGACTTCCCTGTCAGGTTTGCTGCAATATCTTTTGTGATGGGTAAATTGACTTCACATGCACTGTTCCCAAGCAACCCAGCTCCCATAAGGCTGGGTTTCCCTCTATCCACAGGGAGCGGGAGTTCTGCAAGACACGAGTACCACTCAGTTTGTCTAGGCTGTGCTGATGAGATAGAAACTTGGCCACCATGTGAATACTATCTCTTTTGTAACAATGCATGATGTTACAGAAGATAAATGGACCCTCTAAAGTCAAGTGGAACATTTTAAATACTCATTTTAAAGGGATATGGGTGCAGATATGGGTGAGATGTTAAAGGCTCTGATAGTAGAAAGAAAAGCCATAAGAAAGAGCTAGCTGAACAGGTAGAACAGAAACTTGTAGTTGTGTTTTTGTATTCACGAAGAAGTATGTAAAATAAGTAACTGACTAAATAACAAACTGGAAAAGATGTAATAAGGGCAGAAAAAGGCAGATAATTTTGAATTAATAATATGTCTTGACTTGGCATCATCTTAGTGGTATTCTTGATCAAGTGGAGGAAACTAAAGTTGAGAAGCTTGAAGGCATCTTTCAGTGGCCTTGGTGATTTCACAAAATACCAGATAATGTTGGAAGAATGAGGCTCACAAGTTTGGTGCCTTCATTTTGAAATGTTTGGGTAAAGAGAATCTGAAATCTCTGTGACTTATTAACATAAGGCAATGCCTGTGTACCTGCACTTGAAGGCAGCATTAGTCTCATTGTGTGGTTAAATGATGTGCTGTTTGGAAACCATACATTGCAGGAGGGAGTTAAAAATAAGTTGTCTGTCTGAACACTAGGCTTCCTAGTTGTCAGCTTAGGCAAGCTGTGTATCTCATTCAGTGTGCTGAAGACTTCGTTGAAACAGAATTCTGTAATAGAAAAAGAATTATTATGAGAGCTGTCAAGTCTTGCTGATTCAGTCTATGACAGGCAGTCTGCAAATGGAAAGCAAGATGAAAAAATCCTTATAATTCTACTATTTCCTCCAATCAAGCCACATCACTGATTTCCGAGCTGTTCCAAGTCACACCTTGTCCTTTGAAATCAGGCATGGAAGAGGGAGAGCTCTGGGGAAAATCAGAGGGTCAAATAAAAGGCCGTGGAAATTGAGCTGAGAAGAAGCCAGAAAGTTTTCAGGCTTCAACACAAAATTTTTCTAGAGAAAACAGCAAAAGTGAAAAGGGGCCTCCAGATGGGTGGCTGACATTCAAATGTATTTTATTGCTTTATGAGTCCAATACAGAACCAACAAAGTATTTCTGTTGTAAAAGCATTGGCAAAAAAATAAATATGTCACCAAACATGTTAGAATCATAGTGAAAAAAATGAGTAAATGGGGATAAACTGATTATTACTGTATTTATTTGTAGAATTAAAATGGAAGTAGTCTTTACACTATTATTTCCCTTATGTCCTTTTACCTGTTGCCCAAATTCAAATCGTGTGAGAGTGGTTGTGCTTGGAGGACTTCTGGAGTCAAATAGTTGGTGTAAGTGGTAGAAAAGCCCAGGACCTTAAACTGCTACGTGGTCTTCTTTCTAAGAGTCTTCAGGTATTTTATAGGTTGAATTAAACCCCACAGCATTCTTGGTATGTGAATAATATCTTTTTGATAATGAAGAACAGATCTAAATGAGAAGATATTTATACTATGAAACCACAAAAATGGGGTATAAATCCGAATGTATTCAGATTCAATATGGTGTTTGGAGGAGGAGAGGTAAAACTGAATAAACCTCAGCCTTGGACTCCAGACCTAGCTGGAAATGTGAAACAATCACTGTCTAACAGGGAATACTTTGTTGCACTGGAAACACAAAATATTTTACTTTGATGTGTTTTTAAGTTGTCCTTTCCACTGATTCACCAGTATAGTATACTATACGGAAATACAGTCACTTCTTTAAGCAGAAGAAAAGAGATATCATAAAAGATGGAACAATATTATTATGGTAAATTGTTTTTTTCAGTTAAAAGAACCCAAACCCCTGCCAAGGCATTGCCATTTCAGATAGAATATGGTTATATTCCTGCCCTGTTCTCCTGCTCATCATTTTTGTCTGAAACACCCAGATGGAATAACAGTTGTACATAGATTTATAAGTAGAAATCTGTCCCTGCATCACTCCAAACAGGTCTTATCACTTAGCTCATCAGAAATGTAATTCATGTGTCTATAAAAGAGGTGCCTGATGTAGCTCTGCTTGAAGTGTGCAGTCTAAAACCAATGACATCATGAAGGGTGAGTCAGACCAAACAGATCTTTGTGTGTGTCTGGTACTGATGTATCCCTCCCTAGGCATTTGTTTCTGTGCTGTGCTAGGAGTACTAAGAATCAAGAAGGCAATTAATGTTTTTCACTCAGCAGCTCTTTCATACTATGCATATAAAGCATGTGAGACGCTAATGTCCCAAGCCCTCTGTGGGGTTAATTGTTAGGACTGTTCTAGGGAGTGTCATGACAAGGTTAAAATATTTGAACTAGTATCAAAACTCTAATCCTTTAGTTTAGAACCTAATAACTGAAATTGAGATAGAAAAATATATTTGAAAATTTTATATGGGCAGTGTTTTTTCACATTAGACATCTACATCCACCTACATTCTTCTGCCAAATACAGAAAGATGAAAAAAAGATTGATTAGATGTTTTTCTGAGTACAAGTCTAGCAGCATACTTCCCTCCTAACTCTGTAAGTGCTGCTGCAAGACAGCCTCAGAAAAAATGTGAAATCTTGGAATATATTACCAAATCACAGTAGTTATGTTTGCTATGTAAATTCCAGTTAATTTGACCTTGTGCCCTTCTTGATAGTTGACTGACAATAAAACTTACCTCTATTACTGCTGACAGTGGTGTTAGCTGACTGATACAGTGACCTTTTGAAACACTTTATCAAAAAAGTCCCATTAAGACTATTAGAAACAACCTTCGCAATCCAAAACAAAACCACAGAAAAGTAAGATTTGTTATTTAAAAGCCTAATTCTTGTCTCACTTTGGTTTTATTATTTTTAACTTCCTGTGATGTACAGAAACACTGTGTACTAATGAAGGAATATTCTTCTGACAGACATCTAATATGGAAAGATGGGGTTGCAAAACTGCAATCTAAATGTGGAAGAAATACTAACTGAAAGTGTTCAACTACCAATTTCTGCTTTTAATTTGCCAAAGTTGTAAAACTTCCTTAAATCTACTCAAGCTTACCTGTTTTCTCTCTCATACTTGCTCAGAACTATTAATATTAAATACTTTTAGCATCAATGGGAATTTAGATACCAAGAAGAAAATATATCCCACTGCACTCTGTATCCAAATTTTTAACCAGCATCTAATACATTTTATTTCTATTTATTTTTTATGAAACTTTTTATTATTAATAGTGTTCTCAAAAGAAGCTAATGAACTGTAATAGATTTGCATAGTTATGAAGAATGATAATTTATTCATGGAGATGACACACAGAATGAAGAATTGGCATTAATTCTGCTAGACGTTAACTGAGAATATATCCTGCTCCTCATTCTGTTTGGGGCCTTTTCACAGCAGTTTTCAATGAAACAAAAACAGAGGAAAATTCCGCTTAACAGAAGTGTCCTGTTTGAAATATTTTGCAAAGTAGTTCTGAAATAATTCCAGCATTAAAATTATCTAGATTTGATTTTGAAACTGTTGAAATAAAAGAAATAGTATACCCTGCCAGCAGGTGTGTTCTGGGTGCAGGTGAGTAGGGCAGAAATAATTTTTTTCACTCTTGGCGTTAATGAAACACTTCTTCATCCCATTCAGAACAAACCTGTATGTCTACAGCTCTGTGAGTATATGAAGGCAGGTGAATCATGCATCATACAATCAGCAATATGTTACCTGAAACTGTACTAGCTTTTGCGTTCTTGCAGCAGTTACTAAGTGAGACTGAATCTTATATAGGGTATCAGGAGACACTGGCATTTCAGGAGCCCTCAGTAAAGGTGTGGATTTAGTGGGACTGAACCGAAAATAATATTTTGCTCTTTTTTTTCAAATTCCTTCTAAACATTGCATAAACTTAAATCGTCACATCATCCCCTGGGAGGAATGGTACATATTGTCAGAGGAAGGCAAACAGCTTATAGCAGTCAGTGCCCTTAGCCAATGCAGCCCTCACTGCCGAGTACAAATTTTCCATTGCCCACTCTTTGGGCAACTTTGGTCACGACTTGAAATTCAAAATTGTTATTTTCTAAAGAAGAGATACTAGACCGTGGATTCTCTGAAACTGCATTCTCTAATAAACGCACAAAATATTTACTACCCAGGGGTTTGGTACCTGAAAAGTATAATCTGTGGTGAGAGCTCATGTTTTGGGACAACATACTTTCCCTGTCAGGTAATTTCTTTGAGTCGTTGTTCAATAAGTCATATTTAGTGGTTGGAATGAATCTGAGTTATGGCCTGAAATTTGCTTTGTGTGAACATTTACATCTGACCTTTTTGCTCATACATCTTTTAGAGCAGCACTGAGAAAAGGGGAAGGTTTGGTAAAAGACCTATTGTATTTCAAATTTACAGTATGTGCAGTGCTGGGATTTGCTCAGCAATAAATGATTGGGCAAATGGGAACAGAGACACTAGATGTGCTGCAAAAACATCATGATAAAAAGTGTGGTGTATAAGGAACTTTCATCTTGATGACACTTAGAAATGTGCAGGAGAAAGCCATATAGTTTCGTAATTTTCATTCTTTATTAGAGAAAATGAAGCTGCAAATTTAAGCTCTGAAACTGAACCAGATTACTTCTGAGATGTTCAAACCAGGAATTATTTTTCAGATTGCACAAGAAAAAACAGGGTGGCAGTGGCAACAGTATTAGCCTTAGTTTTGTGGTGATTCTTGGTAATAACAAGTCCTAAAATGTTACTGACAGAGATTCTTGGGGGTTTTTTTTAATAGAGTAGATAGTGCCACATAGTAATGAATATTCTGTAATCTTTGGAAGAGGAATCTGGATTTAATTTTGCATGTGACATCTTATAGAGGACAACTGGAGACTGTGTTAATTCTCATTCTAATCTGTCCCCACATACTTAGGCAACAGCTACAGTTCCTGAATTCACATCTTGCAAATACAAGTGGTATAAGCTATAGCTATAGCTTTGCCTGAAAGTCAGATGAAATGGTATTCTCCTTAATATTTTTAATAGCATCAAGGTCTACCTGAAAAGAATTCTTTCAGTTACAAAAGGAAATAATGCTCTGACCTATTTCTCCTTTCCCTTTGATTGTCAGCATTTGTGGATATCCAGATAGGCACTGCATAGGCTTTCATAACTCAAATAGCTCCAGAAGTAGAAATAGCCTGCAGAGACTAAAGCAGAGCTGTGAATATTTGTGGGTTTTCTTCTTCATTTCACAGATGTTGTGAATCTGTCCTCTCAGAGTTATGCCGGTTGTAGTCTGAGGCTGTTCGAGGGCCTTGAACTTGCCAGGTTTAAATTGGTTTGTTTAATAAAACTGTGCCGCACTAGTTCATTTCTCTTGCTATGTAAAAAGGTTAAGATGATCAAAATGGTGTTAAACCATGAGCCCTTGCAAGTTGTCACACCTAATCGGATGTGCTCACGCTGCTCTAACACAGGACATATGCGTCTTTCTGGATACTGGAATTGGAGATAAACTTGTTCCTGGTAACTGGCACTTTATGCTTTGGCTAGCAGGGACACTAATCTTGCTTTAACAATATACTGCAAGCACTCATGTGTTTCTATGTTATTTTTATTGTACCGGGGCAGGGAGACTCTTAAAGAGAAATATTTCTTGTTGCATTATTAATTATGTCTTAATTCATAGTATGGATGCTGTCATTTGATGTAGACACAGATAATTTCCTTACAGTCAATATTTTCATTCAGACTTATTTTACATAAAGGATATCACAAATCAGAGAATGGTAGAGTGTAGGAGAAGTGATGTGTGTGTTTTTTTCTCCTTGATAGTTTACACAATTTGTATTATGAAAGAAAAAAGTACTTGCAGTGAAAGTGTTTGGGTTTTTTTTTCCTGAAATTGTCTGAAGTCAGTTATCCAACAGCTAAGAGCACCCAACCTCCAGTAAAATAAAAGTCTCAACCTTTTGTAAACATTCTGTATAGAAGAACCATAGTATTGTCCTTTGCTTCTGAGTACCGGTGCTGCTGGGTGATCCTGATTGCACTGGTAATAGTGACGTGTCTTCTCATTGAGAAGAATCCAAATGTATCCATCCTGGGATCCTGATATTTGATTATCCAACTGCAGAAAATATTCCTCAACACCAGAAGATAATTAGAACCATACTGTGAGAAGTCAGTATCTAATAACAGGTGAGATTTCTAAAAGTAACTATGGATTTCTGCATCTGTCTGCATATGTTACTCCGTAAACTGGCTACTTTTCTGAAACTCCTGTTAACCAACTGTTGTCACTGGTTCATTTGAATCTATGATTTTTTAAATCCTAGTTCATTTTTATCTATACATGCAACATTGAGAAAAGGAAAGTAGCTGGATCTGTTGAGTTTTGAAAGCTATAGCAAGAGTTCATACAGGAAGGAACTTTATATTAGAGCCAGGAGCTCTGCACTGAAATGAGAAGGCAGTTTAAATTTGGAAAGGTTTAAGTAATTTTCCTTATTTTAAAGAACACTGCATTATCAATGGAGAGGGTTACCTTTGAATTCAGGTCACATGGTAAAAGGTTACTGGTTCCAGTATTACCTCACCTTTTGCGGGGTGGAACAGGTCCAATATACTTGAAAAGTGGGATGTGAGAGGAAGCTGGCCCAGGCCTGAAAGGTGAAGACATATCAGTCTGAGCCTGAAAGAGTAAATTGCAGGATATTTACCTTTCTACCTTTTTAAAGAAATCTGCCTATCTTCCTTTGGATGTATTTTCATTTATTTTCTCTGTGGCCAACTAGTGAATTTACTCATCCCTTCTGTTCCAGTTGTTCTTCTCTTCCTGAAGTGTTCCTGAAGAAAGAATTAACAAAAGGAATCAAAACAAGTCTCCAAATTAGATTCTACGTACAATTTTGTGCAAGCGGCAGTCGTGTGTAGTCCATCATGATGTTGATTTTTGTTTTTAGATTAATTCTCAAACCAACTCTCAAATCAACGATGTGCTGGGTCTAAGTTTTCTTCCTGTTCCATCCAGGGGGAAGTAATTTAGCAGCAGAAAAACCTTATATAAAGAAAATTAGAAAGGTTTTCAGAAGAGCTGAAGGTGCTATGCTTTTAACTAAATTTCCCTTGTGTTTTTGCAGTTTGGGGGAAATTGAGGTTTGAGGTTAAGGTAAACAAGCATTTGAAATAAATTCCATAAAGTTAAAAAAAACATCCCAGATATGGGCAGATATTCTCAGGAATTTTCAATAAATGATAGATACTAATTATCTTTTGTTATAAACTGGAGGAATAAAAGAATGCACTATAAAAAAACCCAAGCTTTTGGTTTGTGTGATGGTTGGTTGAACCTGACTGCTAAGCATGACAATGTGCACAAATTCTGTCACTTTCTGAACTATTAGTACTTGCTTAATCACATTAATTAATCACTTTAGTACTTTAATGACCTTTAATGACATCTTTTGACTTGCACAAACTTTGTATTATGGATTTTGCTGATGTAGAAAATATTTTTATGATATTTTCTCTTTAGATACCATTTTAACCTTCTAAAGCTATTTAGGGTACATAACTTGTGATAACTTAATTTCCTGTCTTAATTGCACAACGTTACTTCCCAAGATAGAGCGAGCATGCTGAAAATACCAATTCTCCACTTCAGTATCCTGTCTGGAGAGGAACGTGGCTTTGAGAGGTGTGGACGTTGGAAGATCTCTAAGTGAACAAGAGAGGTCTGTGGGAGAGGCATAGCAAAATGTAGTCCTAGTTTTTCATTTACCTTTTAAAAAAAGAGTTGCTTAATACTATCTTTTAAAATATTTTTGAATTCTAGAAAGGTGCTAGTTTGGCAGTCCAGAAAAAAAGAGAGCTCTTCTGGGTGCAGTGAGAGTACTTGTTTTATGCCTGCCCTCTGGCAATCATTTTTAACACTATAAGGAAGTATCCAACAGACTATAATTTTGCTGACACACAGGCGAAGACCAATATTGAAGTACTATCAAGTTCAAGTTAATTTTACAGAAGTCCTCAAGTATCAGTGACACACATATCATGGACACAGTCAAGCTACACTGAGGTTTTAGTAGTGAAATGGCTCAATATGACATGCTGAGTTGTATGTTTTCTCTCAGCACTTAATGCTGATTTTTTCTTCTTACTGAAAAGGGCCGTAATAGGTCGACACCCATTGAATTTTGATGGTTATTTGAATTTTTTTGTCATATTCTCAATAAAGTAAGTCCTGAAATTATTCACTAATACTTCTTTTTTACCGGCTTCTGCTTCCTTCCTAATGAAGACAGCATTCTCACTTCTGTTTTCTTTGTGCAGTTTTTCAGCACTAGTTTTCTGTGTTGCCCATTCTGACTGTTGTATTTAGCTCTTGCTTTTAGTGCCCTACATTTGTAGCACAGGCTTCACTGTGGCAGGAATCTTTTTTTTTTTTTCCTTTCTTTCTGTATGCACACAATAATCAAATTGTGCTTCATGCTGTTGGCTTTTGTGCACACTGCCTCAGTAGCAAAATTACTGAAAAGTAGAAAATGGAGGTGTATCTTTGAAAAAATTGATATTCGGAAGCACTTGAAGAAGCCTAACTCCTCCTGGGCGTCTCGTTCACTAGAAAAATATGGTCTGTAGGATTGTTTATATATGCTACACTAAACTGTGTGTTTGGTTCTGTATTGTATGCTGAATGAAGATTCAATGTCTGTTAAAAGGCTCTTGGAAATACCATTGTAAAGAGAAAACGTGTATTCCCTGAGCAAATAGGAGTAATCATGTCATCTTTGAGTTTGCTGCTTCTCATTTTTGCTGTTCTAAAAATATTCATAAAGACTGTACAGACAAGGGGGTAAATAGATAAATCCAAGTTGATCAAGTCTTAACTGTGATCAGGTGCATATTGCAGTGTTTGGATAATATCTTCTGCTGGAGGAAATTAATTTTTATTGATACTTACACATCATCTCAGCATAGAAGCTTTTGCCATTGTTTTGGGTACCTGCTGTGAACTGGTGGCACACTAAAACAAAAGATATATTGAAGAAAATCTATGTGATAAAAGCCTCATTTACTAAACATTTAGTAAAATGAAATTATTTGCTGTTTGGGTTTGGAGGTTTAGAAGCTGAATGTGTGAGTTTGTCTGTAGGGGTTGCAGTAACCAGCAGGTGCCCAAACCAGAGTCTCAGGATTTCAGTATGAACGTACGCTGGGCAAGTCTGAGCTCTAATGGCCTCGGAGGATGAGGCTTTTGCTATGGATTTCAGTCCTTCTATAAGGAAAAAATGAGATTTGGGTGAGACTCTTCTATCTTTAGGTCTAGGTATCTACATGTGTGCTAGGCATCTTGATTCCCTTCATAATTAATGGACAGGCTTCCTTTCATCTCATCCTGAGGCTGACATCTAAAACAACTTAGGCGAATATTAGGTTTCTGCTCATGGACTTCAAAAGGAATCAAGATGACTAGCTTACTTGAAGGTATCCAAGTGTATGGGAAAAGCTCATGCCAAGCATCTAAAATAAAAAGGCGTTCAAGAAGTTGAAATAAATTAACTCTTAAAGTTAGTGGCATAGTATCTGGGCATGTAGGTCTGTTTCTAAGCAGAATTAATCATGGCAATAAATGCAACCATGCTGTGGTTAGAGAGATGAGGGGAAGGGTACACAAGTCTGTGCTAATAGAAAACAGGAGTGCCTTCAGTTCCCTTGGTGATATTTGTTTCTCTCTGTTCTGTGTTCTCAAGGTAAAAGATTAAGTAAATTGAGTATAAAGTGCTGGCTTCCATTGCCGAATCTTCTGCTTACCTCTAAGGAGATGATCTCGAGTTTGAAATGTGTTGGAAGTGAGCAAAATACACAGTACATGTGCCCTTGGTTCATGTTCTTAAAACACCTTCCTGTAAAGTCTTATTTTAGATGAAGTTGTAGCTTAGGGCAATGTTTGCTTTGAAATCATCTGTGCAATAACTTATTCCAGCAGTTATTGGAAAGAAACAAAAAGTCCCCATAATTTTGGCATAAACATTACAGGTAGTTTGGGTTATTTAAATTTATGCCTCCCCTGAATGAAACACACAGTGCTATTAAATAACTCTACATTAAGTCAACGGGCAAAACTCCCACTGAATCAAGGTTCACTGAATTCATATCATTCCAGACAAACAGGGAGGACAGACTCACTGTGCGTTCTGACCTGGAATTGCTTCACCTTATGGCTTGGATAATGAGATATTGATTTTCACAGAGCAGGTCATGTTAGAGGAAAAATGAGAGACTCAGTTGCAATTATGAAAGTCATTTACAATTGAAAGTGGGGAGAGGTTTTCTTTCTGGGTAGCAGATAATATTCTTTAGCTAAGCCTTTCCCAGAGTTGCCAAGATTTTATACTGAGAGATATAAAACTGAAAATAAAAACACTCTCCATCAAATATATACGCTTTTATTTTCATAAGTCAAGAATATTTGTGATGAAGTGGTACTTAAAAGATGTCCTCAAACTATTTTGCAGGAAAGATAAACGGAGTCTGTTAAATGCTTAATGTCTCAAAGTTACAGCCCTAAGTCACAGGGACTTTGCATAAAAATCTAGCAACGCTATCTGGTTTCAGCTGTTCTTAGCAATCTTTTCAGCTGACCTACAACTGCTGAAACAGCAGAAAACATAACCTTCAAGATGCTCTTTTCTTTTTACAAGTACAACATCACTCATTCTTAAACTCAGTTGTCTACTCTCAGAAAATCAAACTCTCCCTCCCTAGGCATGGCTCTCTGGCAGCCTTTCTCGGGAATTGATGGCAGAGGGCAGTGAGCACACAGGAGAGCTGTGAGGCTGGGCAGGCTGGAGCAGCGCAGGATCCCACTCTACTGGGGCTGGGAACGGAATCACCTTTCTTCACAGTAGCCGGTGAGGTGCCATGCTTTGCACTTGTGACACAAACGGTGTCAGTAACACACCAGTGGTTTAGCTATTGCTGAACAGTGCTTGCACAGTGTTGGGCCTTTCTGTTTCTCGTTCTGTCCCCCAAGTGAGTATATTAGGGAGTGGCAAAAGGTTGGGAGGAGAAAGAGATGGGACAGCTGACCTGAATTGGCCAAAAGGATATTCAGTGCCGTACAACATCATGTGCGGCAATATACGTGGGAGGTTTTGGTCTTTCCAAGGTAGCCCTTGCTCAGAGACTGGCTGGGCATCGGTCTGCTGGTGGGAGGTGGTGAGGAATTGCCTTTGCATGTCTTGGTTTTTTTCTTTTTCCTTCCCTTATTAAACTGTCTTTATCTCGATCCACAAGTTTTCTTGCTTTTGCTCTTCTGATTCCCTCCGCCATACTGCTGCAGGGGGAATGAGTGGGCAACTGGGTGGTGCTTCATTGCTGGCCAGGCTCAACTCATCATAGCTTCCCCCTCTGCCCCATTGAAAAGACAGCAGGAGGACACTAGACTCCTGTTTTCTCTATTCTTCCTTTTGACTCTCTCCTGCCTCTCCCCTGACTTTTCCCTTCCAGTAGCCACTGCTTCTTGCTCCACTATTGCAAGATTAGCTGGAGTTGTGCTCGCCTGGTTTGCTGCAGGTATTGCGGCAGAGGGGACCCAGGCAGTCATTGCCACAAGTGGTTCTTTGAACTTTGATCATATTCTGCTTGTTGAGAACTTGCATACATGTGATTTCAGGTTAATACCTTAATATACTTAATTGATAATATTTAGTTTTTCACTAAGAGACTGATTAGCAGTCTAATCTGTAGTCTTCTTGTGGGATATTATCCTCTCTAGCCCTATGTGGAGTAACTTTATTATAAGATTTTTAATACCTAGCTAAATTATTTGCTCAGGAAAAGTGTTTGTGTGAATAGCAAAGACGTTCTCTTCAGTGCTTTCTGGCTAGGAAAAAAAATAAACAAATGGGTCCTTCAGGATTTCCTTTTCAGTTTTTCCCTGAAGACATTGTGCTTCTTTTTACTGTTCCCTTAGGAATACTTGTTGGAGGGCAAGAATGCTAATTAGGATTGTTAACATGTTCTTTATAGTTGAATGACTACTTTGGACTACTTTTTACCACTGGAGAGGTAAAAGTTATGTTTCTGTTTCTATTAGTATCTGCCCTGCTATGTCCTCTCCTCTGGTTTTATTCTCTTTTTATAGCACACTTTTCTGTTTGAATGCTTATAAGTTGCCCTGCAACTTTCAATATCTCCAGACCAATAAAATGGATTAAAAATGTGACTATGAAAACATTGTATTGAAGGAAAGTAATGAAATGAAGATGGAAAATGCCATAATAAATTATATATTTTAATAAATGACTGTACACTGTAGAATTTCAATTACAGAAAAACATACTTTACACAAGTAATTACTAAAGAAATTACTGGAGAAGCACATCCATTCATTGAATTACAGGACATGAATTCTTCCTCTGATTGCATCTTCCGTTGTGAGGAGAGCAATCACAGACAAACACCATGCTATAATAACACCATCTCTTTAGGACTGGAAGTTACTGCTGGATGGGGAATGTGGAAAGACTAATAAAAGGTTGTTGCTCGTGTGCACAAAGGGAATGAAAGAAACAAAACACAAAGCAAGAGCTTTGATCGTTGGGAGGTAACCTAGCCATTTCTTGTCTTATATGTGCCTTTCAGTAGGTATTTGGGTTCAATGGGTCTTTACAACTTTTGTGAATGTGTTGTGTATGCATACATATGGCTCGCTTGTGTGCATTTTATGTACACAATGAAATTATAACCTGTAAGAAGAGAGTGGAACATACCTGTAGTATGATAGGAAGTACTGTGTTTCCCTGTTGTGGGGTGTCTTTTACATGAGATTGACTGAGATTTTGATGCCTTTATAGTCTACTTTGGATGAGAACTAATGGCTGAAATGTTTGCCGTAATTCAAATTGGTAACTCATGCTTTGTTACCATGAGGATTGGTAGCACCACCTTTCAGCCTCCTGACCATCCCTGGAGCTGTCAGCGGGGTCAGTACAATCCAATTGGATCTTATCCACCTGTGTTAGGAACTCTGAAGCAGAGATTGGTGCCGGACCAGGATAGGAAAAGATGAGCTGGACTATGCACAGTGGTGAATATACCATGTCCCAAGACATCTTCGTGTTTCAGGGTTCAGCATCCAGCTGACCTGAGGAAAAGAGGTCTCCTCTGGCAGTGCTTTTCAAAATGGGAGAGAAAATGGAAAGTGTTCTGAAAGGAGGTGTGACAGAAGTTTGCAGCAGGGAACTGCTTTTTTGATTGCTATGTGTTTGAAACAAGAAATGCTGGGGGGGGAATCTAATGTAAACAGTGAAAATTAACAGATTATATGAGACAAACATGCAGTATATGCAATGTGATGTTACATGTACAAAGTTAGCAAAATGAAAAATAGAAATGTAATCTCACTTGTTTAGTGTAACTGTTTCCATAGGTGACATGTGGACCCACATCCTGTTTCAGCTGGTTCTTACCTGAGACCAGTCTTTTGATTTTAAAGGGTTTGTTTACAACTTAGATGATAAAGGTTATATTTGGTAAACTTTAAAAAAAACCAAACAGACAGACGACTGTCTTCTCAAGTACATATTTTGCAGGGTATTTTCTTTTTACACCAGTAAGTTACCTGTTCTTTTATTGTGTAACTAGACATCTTTCTCTGCCCTGATGTTTGTAAGGCTTGAGTTTCAAAGTACTGATATATTTTTAACTGCTATCAAAGCAAGGAAACCTGTCTATTTTTTACTCTAGATTTTCTATTAATGCCATCTTTTTCTTTTTTTTTTTTTTCTCCACCAGTAACATTGTGGTTTTTATGTTTCCTTAGTCTATTCTTATTTTGCTGTGAGTTCAAGAATGTTCTCATAGAACACGGTTATATTTTCATCCTAATGTCACCAGTGAGTCAGTTCAGCACACATTCTTATTATAGTATTACTCTAGAATTTTCTAATTGGTAAAAAAATAATCTGAGTTCTCTTTGAATTTTCTGTGCAAAAATAATCCATAAAGGTCTTCAGTAGACACTGCACAAAGGAAAGTATATCTATGGGAATACAGGTTATTCCTGTTTTCTGGTATTGCTATAGGTTTTAGATCAACCCTTTATAGAGGAAATGAGAACTCCTGTTGCTTAATATGCCTTTTATTTTCTCTTGATAATGATTTAAACATTTATCAGCTTCTCTTCCAGAAATAATATGTTTGGTGAGGTACAAATATTTTCTCCAAGATATTCAGTCTATTACTTTAAAACAACAGATAGAGAAACAAAGCTTGTTTTGTTACAGTCTGATTCTTTCTGAAGCAGTTTCAGAATTCACAAAATGTTTGAACGTGAACATTGCACAAATATTTGTGCTTCCTAAATCACAGTTACACAGGTATTTGCTTGATATGATTATTTTCCACAAAAATGTCATGAGGTGCTAATGTAAAAATCCATTAATAGTAGATAACACAAGATGTTTAAACATCTTAGCCAGAAAAACTGTACTGAGATTACTCCATACAGCTTGCCTATAATTCTGGTTTAGATCACAATTTTAAGGAAGGGCACTGATCTATCATTATAACCTCCTTTTGTGTTTTATGCTCTGCATGAATTGTCTCTGAGACCCACTTAGATATGGAACACAGACCACAAAGTTGGCAAACACTTCAACAGCTTGGTATCGCTTCCATAAATTTGCAAAACAATTGTTAATACAGTGAGTGATTCGACACAGAGAAGTTAATGCACTGTAAGTTATGTTATAAATTTACATCACCATGGCTATTTTGCACTAACTCTCTGTATGGACACACATGGATTTGCATGGATAGCTAATGTTAAGTAAATTGGCTGTGAATTTGCAGCACACTATTTTAAAGCAACTCTCATAGCAATGAAGTAAGGTTGTTGTCAGATTGCCTTTCCTGGACTCAGCTGTTCCAGAGAGGCTACCAAATCCAGCTGCTTCAAACTGCAAAATCCACAGCATTATATTAGATGGTTTAAATTGCTATGTGACCCCATTTGAGTGCGTGCACTGAGAGGAGCTACTCCAGCTGAAGGTCAGCAGGGCTGGGAGTGGCTGGTAGCTGTGAGCAGGGACTTCTTCTGTCAGCACAACAAGACCTGACCCTTCATGGTCTTAAGTACTTATGAGAGTGAACTTTATTTTTAAAACAATAAATTCAAACCCCAGATTATTAGACACAAAACTCCACACAAAACTGAATCCTTAGTCTGTTAGTATGAGCAGATTGCAATTTTTAAAGCGAAATAGTTTTTACTGCAGATACAGTTTTTATCACCTTCTAATACTTCAAAATTGTCAACTCGGGTTTAGAAAATATTGAGAAATCATATCAAAATACATGACTTCTATGCTTTCATAATAAAACATTCTGATTTTTATATGGAACTGAATTTAAAAACAAACATGCAACCCCAAACCTCTAGGCTTTATATAAAAAGATTTAAAATGTCAAGACCGGTATGGTATGTTTCTAGGGAACATAGAATGTTTCTATCATATCCTCTACATGTCTTTTTATGATATGTATTTTAGGGAATGTCTCATTGATGACATCATCTATACGCTCTTGTATGACTATTTTATACTCACTTTACTTACTACCCACAGAATTACTGAGTAGTTCCAGTGTGCTTCCGTTGTTAACATCTAGCATTCAAAATGCAAAACTGTCAGCCAGGTTAATTAAAAGCATGGATTTCATGGTATGTTACTGTCTTCCATTTGAATAAACTGCTTTTAGCAGTTTGTCTAAGAAAAATAAAATGCCAGGAAGTTCTTGTGACAAGAAGATAACAGTAATTAATTTCAAATTCATGGTGTGCCATTAGCAATACTAATACTAAATACTGATATGCAAATGCATTATCAATGAACATAATTTACCACCAGTAAATCAAGACATTCAAGAAAGAAATTTCCCCTTACCTGTGTCATCCGTGTCTGTCAAACTCATCATTTACATTGTGTCCAGAAAGTCCTGTAAGTGCTGCCTATTTTGAACAAATAAGAATGATTTGTAAGTCCAAACTTGAGAAGTTTTTGGAAATGCATTGCAGTCATTATACTTGTTAAAGCTGATATTAATGGGATAGAATAGATATTAGTGGGATAGAGCAAAGTCAATCTTACTCAGCATAAAATTTCAGTGTTTTGTAGTGCATTATAATGGATTGAGTTGGATAGTCCCCAGGCATTCTCAAACTGGAATGCAGTGGCATTCAAACCTCGAATAATTTTCTTGTTCTATCCAGATGTTGAATTTCATCATAACTTGTTCTTATGAGGCATTTAATCCACTTCCAATTTCCAGTGTAGGCTGATTAGGGATGTTACAGAAATCTTTGCAGATAGGTGAATGAATCCCTTGCTCTTCACAGGAGACGTCCATCCCTGTAACAGTACAAGGTGAATGTTCAGGGATGATGCAACCTGGACATACTCAGACTAGTGAGATTTTGATCTCTAAACAGCGCCTGTCATCCTGTGTACTGGCCACAGCCAGGTCTGGTAGGCTGATTTGGCTCATACTCCTGTGTTTAACTTTAACAGAGGACAGAACTGCATCACTGCTAACTGGGAGGTGCCATTGGTTCTTATTTATTCCTGCAAATACAAATAGAGATCACTGATTTAAAAAGAGACTAGTTGAGAGTAGATACTGTAAAGAGCAAAGGATTGTTCGTGTTTGGTTTTTCTTGTCTGATCCTCTCCAGCATCCTCTGGAATATGGACTAATTTTCTGTGAAGTAATTTAGACCAGTTATAGTGTCATATACTATTTTATAATCTTAGATTGAAATGAGCAATTTCAAGCCCATTTTTCTTTGCTTTGAATGGCTTAAACACTGAGATAAATGAGAGAAGTGAATTTTTTTATTTGTAGAAAGGAAAACACTCCTCTTGACAAAATTTCCAACTTCCAGAAGTATGCAGCCATTAGAGAGCTGAAGGTGCTTCTTGCCTTGCATACTGGTAGGTTGCACAGTTAAGTTCCTTTTAAGCTATCGTGGGCCATGGAGGTGCTAGTAAGCACATTAAAGCCTGTATGAATAGAACAAGCCAGGGCTTTCATGCCATTGGTGATGCCTTTCAGTTCTAAGAACAAATCTGAAGGTAAAAAGAAAATATTGAAGAAAACTTTATTTTGTAAATGGCATGGGTTTTTTATAGCAGAAAAACAAAATGGAAGAATAGTAATTGCAAAGCAATCACACGTTTGCTTACATGCTCATTTACTTGATCTCTCAGTTAAAGCTTTGGCTTTCGGGAGCAGGATTTCCTTGTATAGTTTTGCTCCTTCCACGTTTGATTACTCCAACTTCAAACTGGCACCAACTACTAAATTGACCTGAGCTTTATGTGGCAAAACTAATTCTAAATCTTAATCTCTATGGCAAAGGTTGAACAAGTTTGAATCCAAATGTGATACAAATTTCTCCAAGTGCAGCACAGGCATTAACAATATTTGGCTTGCTCCAGAAGTCTGTTTCAAAACCTGTAGCGCAAACTGAATGCCTTCCCCAGGATGCTGCCTGGAGATAGGACCTGACTCCAGAATGGTCAAGCCCCATCTGCAGCACATGCCTGGGAGCTGGCCGGGTCTGATGAAGTGGGAAGGAGGAGAGCCAAAACAGTTGAGGCACGTAAAATTCTCTTTGAAAACTCAGTTGTTTAGGCATCAGTTCAGTTGGTCTCGTGTCAGGCATCCTCTTGACGTTTGTTTTTTGTTTGGGGTTTTTTTTTGTTTGTTTGTTTTTTCCTTTTTCTTTTAAAACTACATGAAACATGGAAGGCTTGTAATAGTTTCTCATTTTTCCTGTATGAGTAAAAGTTTAATGTCAAAAAGCCAAGGGTTGCAGAGCACTGAAGGGCCTGGGAGGCAAACAGGCAGCTAAAATAACAGTGGGACCTAGAAGCAGAGCGAGCTCTGTCCCTAGCTGCCTGTCTTCAGTGCCCCTTGCACTTCGTTTCGGTGGTACCTGCGAGTTTGCCACACTGAAACTGCAGAAGCGCAAATGTGTTAGGATGCCCAACAGTCCTGAAGCAGGTTAAGATTGCTGTCTCTGGGATGTTTTCTTGGAGCTCTCCGAGGTGAACTGGATGTGCCACTGTGGCTCAGCTCTAGCAGTGATACATTAAAAAAACCTGATGTCACTTAAGTCAGTAGGAATATACACAGAAATATATGTGTAAGAGAGTGCCAGAAAGAGAAGTGTCAAGCAGTTCAGTTCATGTTTTGGAGAGTAGACTGATTGGTAAAAAGTAAAGGGAATTGGGAGAAAAAAATGTATCCTTGGAGAGCTTTTTGTAAGAAAGCAGAATCCAGGAAAATGAGCCAGGAGAGGGAGAGCCTGTGTATTTTACAGGCCTGTAAACTTCGGATGACACCTCTGGTTTAATCTTAAATAAGCTTTTGCTTTCCATTTGGTCTGCGCCCTCCAAAAAGCCAGTTGTGTTTGTGTATATTTATTCTGTGGATTAGGTATGTATCTTTTCCTGACTGTTTCATGCCTTTGCTTATGCTCTACAAGATACCGAGCATCTGTAGGATCCTGATGATATTATATTTTTACTGATTTGAAAATGAATTGAGAACTAAAGATCTCATTCCTCCATCTTTTACCAAGTGCTACTTGAGATGCCAATGTGATTTTTTTGCCAACCCAACTGATCATTAAACACAGTTTCTTTCTCATTCTGAAACCCAGATGATTGTGTATAATTTACTCACTTACATTTTTTTAAAAGTCCTCAGTCTTTTTCTTTACAGACCTTTTAAAGAGCAATGAAACAGACAATGATATCTTTCTCAGATTTTTCTAATTAATCAAGAGTAGCAGAAGAAACAGACAAAGGAAAAAAGAAAATCATGTAACTGGAAGTTTGCAATTGCTCTTCGTTAGTTAAAGAAATAAAGAACTTATTACCTTGAAGTATGACATGGGATCAGAACACACATAATATTAACAGACAGATTTTTAATTTTTTTTAAATACATCTTTTCTGTTAATTCTCAAAGAAAAAAAATGTTCTTTAACTATAGCTGTTTCCCCCTGCCCCCAAATGTTAACACTCCCATCCTGAAATACGTATGAGGTATCATACAGACCCATGGACTTATGTTTAGGAATATTAAACTCTGAATACAGCAGAACAAAGCCAGCTAGTCATAGTACACTATTCTTGTTTTTAGGTTTGTTTTTCTTATTCAGGTACATATTTTTTTCCCCTTTTTAGAAAGTCACATCCGTAAAGATTTGCTTGAAAATTCCATTAGCGGGTGTGAGGGACATCCAGAGAAATAACGGTTAAAATAACCCCAAAGCTTACTGATTATGAAGTTTTTGAATGCCAGGCACAGCAAGAGCGTTTTTTTGCATGGGTTCAAATGCGTTTGTGGGAACAGCAAGTGGGCTTTAATGAAGGCCATGATTTGACAATTCATAAAGAATCTTATTGGTGACTTTTTTTCTTTACCTCTAAAATGGAAGTGAAATGATAATGATGGCTGATTTCTAGTCTCCTGATGCTGATGGAGGATATGAATCAAATTGGGCCTAGTTATAAAATAAGCCCCTAGAAGAAAATTATAATCAAACTCCTAAGTGGTTATAATTGCTGAGGAATGGAGTAAAAAGACGCTCAAATAACATCCAGCTGTAGGCACTGTGAACCCTTTAACCTAATCCAAGATTGGTTATTCCTGATTTTCTCACATTTTCTCCTTATGCCTAGGTCTGTAGTTTTCTTTCAGAATGAATGTGTGCTAGCCATCTTGTTATGTTTATTTAATTAAGACATTTCTGACGTCAAACATCTCAGGTTTTAAATGCACATAAATACACGTGTAATGCGAAAGCACTCAGTGGTAGAAAATCAAGTGATGGAAGTAGAAAGGAGAATATCTGTTATTGTCCTGGTTTCAGCTGGGATAGAGTTAATAGTCTTCCTAGTAGCTGGTACAGTGCTGTGTTTTTGAGCTAGGTATGAGAAGAATGTTGATAACACGCTGATGTTTTCAGTTGTTGCTAAATTGTGTTTAGACTGTCAAGGATTTTTCAGCTTCTGATGCCCAGCCAGCGAGAAAGCTGGAGGGGCACAAGGGGTTGGGAGGGGACACAGCCAGGACAGCTGAGCCAAAGTGTCCAAAGGGGTATTCCATACCATGTGACGTCATGCCCAGTATATAAACTGGGGGGAATTGGCTGGGGAGGGATCACTTCTCGGGAACTAACTGGGCATCAGTCAGCGAGTGGTGAGCAATTGCATTGTGCATCACTTGCATATTCCAATCCTTTTATTATTATTATTGTCATTTTATTATTGTTATTATTATCATTATTAGTTTCTTCTTTTCTATTCTATTAAACTGTTCTTACCTCAACCCACGAGTTTACTTCTTTTCCTGATTTTCTCCCCCATCCTACTTGGTGGGGGGGGGGAAGTGAGTGAGCGGCTGCGTGGTGCTTAGTTGCTGGCTGAGGTTAAACCACAGCGGTTATCAAAGAAGACAGATCCCTGGCAAAACCTTAGCCAGTTGTACAGCTTTGATGCCATTGCAGAATCCCATGTTGCTTCAAGGTGGGAATGGCAGCGAGAGCTGAGCTGTACTGAAGTGCTGCAAGCTGGGATGAGACCCGTGTGTGATTCCAGGGCTGCAAGACTATGTATGACAAAAATATGACAGTATTTGACAGAAAAGTGAATGGTCTTAGAGTATGCAGTATAAAGGGAAAGCCAAAATGAACAAGCTTAACATAAGAATGGGAAATAATCTGTATTTAGTCTAAGAACTAAATTTATTCTCTTTTGAATTGTGTCGGATGGTTTGCCAAACAAATTATTTAGTAACAACACCTGTTATGAAAGAACCATAAGTCTTTTCAGAAGTAATAGCTTTTATCATTATCATTGATTCAGGAAATTGGAATAAATATCTTTGCTTATTAGCATATTATGTAGATGACTGTGGAAAAGGCTGAAAGCTGTTTACTATTTCATGCCCAAAATGCAGTAGTTCTGTCTCCTCAGAAAAAGGATGTAATTAATCTGTGAGGGCTGAGAAACAGGCAGTAAGTAGTGTGTTATTCTCAGAGCTCAGAAGCAAGTCAGCTAAAGTTTTGAGTCTGAATGAATAAAGATATTCTGCCTATATGCGTGATCAGTAGCTCGTGGCTGTAGTAGGTGTACTGATGTACATAAAGTCAGAAGGCTCAGGACAGCAACAGTTGGCAAGTATTTGGTGGTAAGGAAACACAAGACCAGCTAATATAATTGCTGTGGTAGCCACCTTTGCTCAGCTATGGAAGCATTAGGAATAAATGATGCTTATCCACCCAGTGCCTTGGGCTTGCTTTTTATATTTTTCTTTAAATAAGTCCTTTCAAATGCGTTCTCCCAGGTGTCAGTTGTGTAAAGAAGGAAACCATTTGTACTTTCTTTTGTGAAATCTGGTTTATTGCTTCTCTTATTCAGTTTTTTTATACTTTTGTAGTTAATTTTTTCTATTACAGAAGTGACTTAGGCATGGATGGTGATTTGAGCATGGTGTATGTTCAACTCATACCAACTCAAGTGTAAATCAGGTCTCTAAATACTTTCTGCATCTCTCTAAAAATGTAAAAAAACCCCAAACCGCCCCCACCCCATCTCTTTTGGGGCAGCAGACTGTCTTTTAACTGATGTGAAAGCACGCTTTTGTTGCTTTTCTGGACTGAGGTATTTTTTTCCTTATTAACTCACGCTCATATATCTATTTGCTTGTTCAAATGAGTAGTTTGGTGTTCTATATTCCATGGTGAAAAATGTTTCACCACTGTTGTAGTATAATTTTTTCTCATGGTGTGACATGGGGTTCTTCCGAGGGATTTCAAAGACTGAAAGTCAAACTGAAATACGACTAAGATTCCTTTCCAGGTATTCATTACTTTTACCAAAGCTAATTTTGAGTTGAAAAGGCAGATGAAAGACCAAGTGCAGAGATGAGATAATTTTAATATGAAGAGGGTGAGACCATGATTTTGGAATTGCAGTAGATATAGTAGCACTTCCTGTGATCTAACAGTATGGTATATGGAGTATATGAATGAAACTAAGCAATGGCCAGGAATACCCTCATTCAGTGGAACTGCTATCTAGTGCTGCTATTCAGTTTTATAAAGCTCAGCAGTGCTACTGAGGGTATGTCCTGGAGTGGTTTCTAATCACACAGTGCTGTTGAAGAACCACAAGTGTCTCAAAACTACATGAAAAGGAAGAGACTGTTCCTAAAATGGGCTGCAAGTCCTGAGCGGTTCATTGGTTAAGATTCATCAATATTAACAGCAGAGTCTGGAAAGTTCATGTTACTTTCAAAGTCAGACCTGTGTGTTAGTATGACCAAATTAACATTTGCTCCCCATTCAGTGTGATTAATGGTGTCTAATTCCTGCGATCCCTTTGGTACCAGTTAGCCTAGCATGTGCTGGCCTTTGAGACAGCTCACTGGACATTTGAGCAAGAGAGAAGTACACATTTTTGTCATACTCGTTTATATTATTTGAAACAGTAGTTTAAATATACTGACAAAGTAATTCCACTAAATATCTACAGAGGAGGTCCTCTATTGATATAACTGTGTAGCGACAGCACCTCTAAGATATATTAGTCCTTTGTTTCCCACATTTGGAGACTCTGTGTCATCTGCATTAATAGGTGAAGGAGCTGCTGCAGACATCCATCAGTTAATGCCATTTATCATTTTAAAGTACTCTGCTGCCTTATGTTGGCTTGTTGCCTTCTCTTTGCCACCATCCAGCACCATCCACCTCACCACGTGAAACAAGTGGTAGCAGAGGGATGAGGCTGGTTCCTGTCCGTATGAAGAAATGAAGAATCTTTGCAGCTCTTTAATGAATTGCTCTGTAAAGCAAACACAGGGGATTTCTTTCAAGACCTATTTTTGCCACCCTTGTACTGAGCAGTAAATTTCCCTCAACCTGGGTAACCTGACAGGTTTACATGGAGCAGACCTAGTTGATAAGGGTGAGAGTAAAACATGTCCTTGGAGAGTGTTCTCATAGCCTGTCCTGGATACACGACATAACCTACACACATTCCTGCCTCTTATGCTGCACTAATGACAAGGGTCATTTGAGTTCCAGGACAGGTAGGAAAACAAAGCAGCAAGCAAGCTTAGCAGGTAGCAACTTTATCAAAAGATGGTCCTGTTTCAGTGGCTTTTTGTTATAGAGGAATGCGTGATGCAATATAATAAAATAAAGCAGCCAAAACCAGGGACAGCTTTACTGCTTCTACAGCTTCTAACTGTGCCTGGGTTTACAAAGGAAGAAACAGAAAGGAAGGATAATCAAAACTGTGGTTTCAAAAATAGGATTGTGTTTCAAATACACATAGTATTTAAAAAATAATTTTGTACAATATCTTCGTCTGATTTTTATATTCTCCAATGCTGGAGTATACACATAGGTATAGTGCAAATTCTCCAGTTCTTTTAGTATACAGATAGTATTAGCAAGAAGCTTTTTTTATTCTTCAGACTTTTCCATAAAAATGGACTGCAGATGATACTACGTTTACAATTAATATTTCTGTATATGTGTATTAATGCTGAGGTACATAAATTCAATTTATACTATAGCTTTTTTTTTTCTCGTAATGTGCCTGTTTACCTCTTGTATTGATTAATGCTGTTGTAGGTACTGTTTTATCATGTTTGTAAAAGTTTGGGGTATTTTATTATCTTGGAAATTTGTATTATATTTAAAAGGTTTTAAATAAAAATAACTACTTATATTACCGTGAGAGTATTTTAAGAGGGTATTATTTATAGTGACTATTACCTTTTTGCCAGTTCATCTCCAAATTATTGTTTGCAGAGCAAAAGCGAATGTAAAGCAGCTGTGAGAACTTCAGACTATAGATTTGATACCCTGAAAGAGCATTATCCTTCCAGCTGCATTTTTCTCTTTATTAGATTTGTGGGCATAATTATTTTTGATAGAACTGTGGAAAAAAGATACGTCTATATTTTCCTTACTTATCTTTATAACATAAATGGTAAGTAGGAAACTCACTTGTGGGAATTTTCCCTTGATCTTTTCTGTATTGTGTCCAGAATAAATTTTGAATTTTTTAAAAGGAGAGAGGCATTCACTTACAAAACTGGAAGTGGCTATTCTCTCTTAATCTACAGTGAAATGAAAAGCTATTTAGAGCTAAAAGTTGTAACTTGGGAGTGGTGGGGGGAATGAGGTGTGTAACTGAATTATGTACTCGGCAGATTGTGTCAAGACTGAGAGGCAGATTCTCTGTGGCATAATTTTATTGATTTTTTTTCAGTGAAGAATCTGGTTCTCTATGTTTACTCTCTTGGCAGAAATTTGTCTGTACATTATCAGTAATAGAAATCAAAAAAGGCTCTGCAGCTTGTAGCATCTTGTTAGAATAGTAGGGGAAAGCTAGGCATGTACTCAGGAATCTTTACTAAAATTGCTGTATTTCTGCCAAAAACAGGTACTGAAGGTTCTGCACAATTTCAATGGCAATGGCTGGACCGGTGTCTGTTGCTAAGAACAGCAGTACTTATGTTTGAACTGACATTCTGGATAAGAAACGATTCATGCCGTATTTGGTTCTAATCATCTACATTATATATATGAGATCTGAGGAGCTGAAGATGCATCTATTTGAAATGTAAGCAAATAAGTAACTTGGTATTATTTATTTATATAGTTCAGCTAAAACTCAGGATCTGAAGACAAATTTTGATCTGTCTTTTCTTTATTGCTCCTTATTTTTAGAAGAGTCCCATGCAGGATAGAAGGTTCCCTGCTGTGACTTCAAATACCTATTTACCATTTTTCCTATCAACTTACCCAAAATATTTTTGGCACTGGTATTTTTTTATGGTTTAGTACATTTTTTCGGCCATTAGAGGTATTTGCTAATGACACAGTGTCAGTCAGGAAAAATACAGGGAGATTTGCCTAAACAAAGAATTCAGAACTGGACCTGATATATCCTTTTTTTGAGCAACATAATACAGCAATGCTCAGATGAAGTGATAGAAGAGCTAATTTGACAAAATTATAGAAAGTATACCCAGCCTTGACTCAGCTCTGTAGAACTGGGGCTTTTTTGAGATTTCATGAGATAATAGTATCAATTCTACAGATAAGTGTTGCACTTGTGCTAAGTTTTTGTAGTATTTCTCTGTATTCTGTTGCAAAGGCCACTTCCTTGAAAATAGATTTTTCTGGCATTAGAGGTCGCTAACTCTTCCTGCTGTCCATCTAAGGTACAATTTTCTGTTTTGAAATTCAGGGTGCTACATATGTTGGTCTCTAAATTATTATCTATTGGACTGAGCTTAAGACTGGCAATCTCCTACCTTTTCCTGACATAAAAATTTCAAGAATTAATGAGTCCCTCAGTTTCGAGTTTCCTATCTCTTTTTCTGTTGTGTTGGTAGGTACTTCAGGTTCATAAACCTTATTTTTATAGCATACTATTACAGTCATGCAGAGTTAAAATATGCAATTAATGACGCTGTACAATATATTTCATTCAAACAAAGTATTGTCTGGCAAAGTAATCACAGGCTCCCCGGTGCCTGCTCTGTGCTGGAAGTGTCACACTGTTTCCTTTAGTGCCAGACGGCAGGTTAGTTGCAATCCATAGTTACCAAACATATACTGTGCAGTAATTTCCTTGGGCTGAATAGCTCATTCTACAGGATGTGCCAGAGTCTGGATCTATGCACATTAGTAGTGTTTTGCTCTAAATTTCATTAAAGCTCTACAGTACTGGTTACTTCTGCATTTCCAATATAGTTATTGAAAGACAAGCAATTCAAAGGGCAGAACCTTGAAGCAGAACCTTGTTCACCCCTTGTATCTACACCTGCCAATAGCATTTTATTACAGCACAGTGAAAACTGGACAGCAAGTAGACTATGAATTTATCAGCTACTGCAGGCACTCTGCTACAGGCAGCTGCATGTCATTATTAGGGTAGCTATGTAGCTATAAGAACATTTCAGGATGTCTTGCCTTAGTTAGTGAACTGCCTGTGGCATGACTGACAGCAATATGCATTAGGGTGATAAGCCATTCGGATGGGGACATTCTGACATTGCCTGCAGCAAATGTTGTGAGAACTATTGTTTTCTAGTAGCAAATAAAATTTGCAAAACCAGGGAGTAATAAAGAGAACCTCAAAGACAACATTGTGAATTCCTTATAGTAAAGAACTGTAATGCGTACTTCAAAATGGTTATAACTAGCACCAGCCACCTGTTAGCTAAGGCCTTCTTTTTGTTCTTGCTGCTCCCATAAAGAAGAAAACAGAATCATCATCTAGGGAAGATAATAACTATGCTATCTCAGAAAAGATTGTACTTTCCTTGTCAGGGTAAATGTATTAAGCAGCAGATAATGTAACAGGCACAAAATCATACCAAATGCTAAGGAACAGGCACCCTTCCAACTCTGCAGTTGAGCAGAGGGAGGACATTATTACTTTACACCTTCTTCTTTCCTTTTTTCCGACCTCCTTCTACTTCTGAAAGCACAGGTTTTCTGCACTGTGAGTAGACACCATTTACAGTCTGCAATTAAAAGATCACTGCAACCAAATGTTATGTCTCCCCATTATTTAGTTTCTTCTTGTGGTTGTTTTTGGTTTTTTTTTGGTTTGTTTTGTTTTGTTTGTTTTTTTTAAAAGTCAGGTTTTGGAACAAAGTACTGGTGTATTCATGCCCCCTTCTTGTGCAGCTCCAAGTTGCTTAAGTATCCTGAAGCCTGCTGAGGTCAATGAGAAGATTTCTCTTGACCTCTTAGCTTTTGAACTAGGCTTTGACTTCACATAATATTTTTATTGATATTTAAAGATAGGAAAAAACATCACGCACTAGATCAGCTAAGATAAGTAACACAAACATTGATTTTACTTGCTGATAGTATAAGAGAGATTTAATTTAATTATTGTTTATTAATTAATACTTTACGCTAGAACATGAATTGAATTAAATATTGTCCTCCCATTGCAGCACCCAAAAGTAAAGAGAGCTCAGGACTTATGTATTCTGTCTCTTCTATTGCTCTCCTGGGCACCCAGCATAGGTCCTTTCACTTCTCTGCGCTTCCTCCTGCTTCCACACGGTGACTCCATAAAGTTAGGTACTAGCTGCCTGGGGCAAAAATTGATTTTTGTAGCTTTAGAGCCTGGTACAAAGGAGTCACGTACAACTACTGCTAATATGTTTTGCAGTACTTAAAATGCTTGTTATATTATTAAGCTGATTGACATTTAAAACATATGACCTATATTTGGTTACATTCCTATTGCATCCTACAGGACATTTTCATCAGAAATTCCATCAAGCCCAAAAGCTTTTGATGTGCTGTTGGATGAGCTGTCACAAGATCCAGTAACACTGCAGATGATATATATTCAAAGCCTGAATCGTGCAATGAGCTCTGTCCTTCATGGGATCTTCAGATAGGTGTGGGTCCTGTTGCAGTCCTGGCATTATGCGTATTAGCAATAGTAGCAGTGCTTCAGGCTCAAATATAAATCAATCTGGGCAATAGGTTTTGCAGCTAAACAGACACAGTCCACTCCACAGACAATGCTTTCACGTACAAATGCAAGTCTTATAAGAGTGGGGCCATGGCAGAACAAATGTGAAGGATATCAGCCTGGTGGAACCAAAAGGTAAGGAGTGTTTGTAGTTCATCCTATTTCATGGCATATCCCTGACAACGATACAGTAGTTCAGTATTTGGAAAAAGATTGAATCTCCAGGAGTGCTTCATAAACGTTGTTTTCTGCTTTTATTTGAAAAAGCATGGGTGTTTTTTCTCTGCTTGAGTTAAGTCAATGAAAATCTGCCTGTGGTTTAATCAGTAAAGTAAGAAAAGGTGAAAGGGAGAATTTCATAGGATCTGGAAAAAGCCTATGCATTGGAAATTAAATAGTTTCAACATCTTTGGTAAGGTGGTGTTACCATCCCACCACTCAGATCTATGATACCTGTAACCAACGTTAGGTTATAAGGGAAAGACTAGTGTGCTTCGCTAGTAGGAGCACAATGGAAAAAACAATCACTATCTTTTTCTACTTTATCACTCAAAAGTGTGCATAGACATCATGTGGAATGATGATGTCAACTTACTTTTGTTTCCTCAAGATTATTATCTCCAAAACTTTGTTATTCTTCTGACTTCTAAACACAAGGTCCTGGTGTTCATTTCCAGCCATTAACTGACTTTCACTGTTATGCCCTAAGTTTCAGCTAAAGTAATTCCAGGTAAACAGTTGGAACCCCAAACAAAATATTATCCCTTTAACATCTAAGTGAATTATGCTGCTGTTTAATCACCTAATTTCAAATTAAGTTTATGATTCATAAAAGTAATAATGCACAACAGATGGACTGTTACTGCTGCTAAATGGTTGGATATGTAACATTCCTTCAGCTTGATATAAGGTTTATGGTTAGTCATTAGATTGTTGAAGAATTGACAATATGCGTATTACAGTTCCAGTAATAATGACATGGTACAGTTATTCTATGTTACAAGAAAAGCGGAGGGGTTTTAACCCCTTCTGAGAAAGCAAAAATGTAAACTCCTAGAGAAGTTAGATCTGCAGATTTCATGGGATTTTGTATGTAATTTGAGATCACTTTTTGCAGGTTTGCCCCTTCAAATTTAACTTTATATATATTTTGGGGAAAATGCCATTGCTAATGCACTGGAAACAGATGAAAGAGAGAATGCTCATGGGTTTTGTTTCTGGAAAAAAAAAAACCAGAAAAAAGAGATGAAAACTGAGATAAGTTCAAGAAAAACAAAAAAATCTGCAGCTTTTCTAATGGGATTGATTCAAGAGAATCTTCGAGGTAAAGGATTCAAGAGAGTGTATGAATTATTAAGTATTTGCTCAGCTGGAGAACTCAAGAATGTTCTCCAAGTTCTGTTGTACCTGCAAACTCACTATAAAAGCTGTCAGAGTTAGTATTTTGCAGATACTTTGTATAGCTGGGCCAAGTATCCTCTGAGGAGCTTTCACAGGAAAAGCAGACTATAGATTTAAAAGCTAAAATGTCTGTAACATTTATAATGAGCAATATAGAAACCACTGAGGATCCTTACACTGAATCTAGTGGTTCTAAACCTACTTCCTATATTGTGAACCAGAAACTAGCTTTCCAGAAGTAAACAGTATTTATCATAAGATGATAAAAATGTAAATGAAACCCTGGACATTGTGACATAAAAGGGTCTCTCCATACATACCACTGTGTAAATACACCATCTACTGCATTACAACTCCAATATTTTAATAGTTAGGAGTATCACATCATATATTTGCTGAGAAGGCCGTTAGAAAAAGATATGGTGACACTTAACTGCCATTCCAGATCTGGTTATATGTTTTAAGAGGTCTTCTACTTTACAAGTTTTTCTGGTTTTTTGTTTGTTTGTTTGTTCCCCCCAAATATTGATAGGAATTTAAAAGAAACATTTTTTTATATTTAAATCAATATTGAGATATAGGAATATTAGAATATAAATTTTTGAAAGGAATTTTTCTTTTCCCTTTTCTATTTATCTTTTCTCTGTTTCATCCCATTTTTGAGGTGAGTGCAATATAATGGAATTTACTGTGTTCCTTTTTTCAGTTCTTTGACAGTTTTTCTATACTGGGGATCTATGAAGAAGGAACATAGACACACCTGGTTTTGGATTTTGTTTGGGGTTTTGCTGTTTTGGTAGGTTTCTTGGTGAGTTTTTTGTTGTTTTTTTTTTCTTTTTTTCATTTTAGAACTCCAAAAATTATAAACACTTGAAAATTACTTAAAAAACAGAGTAAAAAAAAAAAAGGTAGAAATGAGGAATAATATCCCTCTCTCCTAAAATAAATCCAAAGCCAAACAGCTGGAGAAAGAGGAAAAAGGAAGACATTAAAAATAGGGAGTTGAAGTTTGGAAATTTTCTATTTTGATGAAGGGTTGGTACCGTAAATGGCCAAATTTTGTTAAAACTATTTTGAAAAACAAATCTGGACTAACTGTAGCTGCTTCTACAGGAACTTGCTGTTCACATCCATGGAATTCACTATATCATACCACTTCCTCTTAGGCAAGTCAAGTTTACATCCCTGGAACAGGATGATGCTGTTCCTCTCATGCTCAGATGAGAGCTCATCTTCTCCACCAGTTTTCCCCTTTGATTTTAATGTCCTCATTTTGTAGTTGGATTTCACACCAGGTGAAATGTGAAAAGCAAATCTGCCAGAGAAAAGCATAGTTATACAAACAGAAATAGCACAGGGCTGCAGACTTCCAAGTCTTGCTGTTGGCAATATGGATCTTCCTTTTTTCCTGCATGTGAATTCTACTTCAATGGCCTTTAAGCTGCTGCTGCTTCTTCTTTTCTTATTTAAATAATTTATTTTTTTGCTCAAGAGTGCTTGAGAAATTGTTGATGAAGATCTATTTTAGACTAAGAGTTGATCATTGCTACTGCACTTAATATCTACTGGTTTAATTTACTGGTGAAAAAAATTCATTTTGGACCTAGATGTTAGCACAAGAACCTCTGCACTAGATAAATCCACTTTCTATTTTGATGATTTCCATATGGTCATAGGCAGTAGGGAGAAATTTCACCCTGTTAGTGTTGTGTGATTAATTTCTCAAATCATATTGTATATTTTCTGATGCATAAACCTTGATAAGCCTGAGAGATTTTAAGATAGCCTCCCAAATACTTCAAGTGCAAAAACTGTTTTTTCTACTGGCCCCATGCACCCTTCAAGTTTAGTTATTGCCACTTATGAAAGTTTTTATTTCAAGTGAATAAACTGGATTGCAAAACCCCAAGGTAGAGTTCTTAAATTTAGTTCAAATGAAGGCTTGCAAACATTTATTTGTAACTTTTCTTATTATTTAGAAATTATATTATTATTTGAGATTAGTCTGAAATAAAAAATATTGTTGCTTGAGTGAAGTTCCATCCAGAATAAATAGCTATTGAACAGATTACTGTAGCTTTTAAAAATGGTAGCTTTTGAGTCCAAATTGAATAAATGGTATCTCTGTAAGACAGTCTACTTGATAATGAAATTAAATAAATGGTACGAACACTGCAATCACTTGCCAGTAGTTGGTCACAGTAACACAGCAGGAACTGTGGAGTTCTCTAGTTTGACATCTAAAGACACACAAAGACGCACAAAGAACCAAGGGGTTTTCAGAAATATTCTCAGTACTGTTGTTAGTTGAGTGATGGTCCATCCATACTGAATGTTCCTCCAGGAGGGGAAGGCGATTTAGTTCCTCCTTATGCAAAAATGGACAGATACAGCGAGGTGGCAGAAGTCAAGAATTGCATTGGTAAAGGGTCTCTAGCTCTGCAGGCTCTGCTTCATGTGTGGCAGCCTCTGAGGTTCTGTCTTGGCCATAATACTGCAGAGAAGCAAATTTAGGCTAGAGACTGAGACCACCTTGCCTAGTGGGGGCTGTCTCGTTCCTTAGCAGGATACAGGAAAGATAACTCAGCCTAGGAAGACAGTCACACATCCCATGGAGAGAGGTCCTGCCAGCTGCTGCAATTTTTGGCTGTATCTGTGTTCTAGGGTGAAGGCTGCCATCCTAGTTCCAGGGGCCATATGCTGGCTGCACTGTGAAATACACCTCACTCCTCATCCCCGACTATCTCAGCAGGGCATAACACTGGAGTACGCACTGACTCCATCCCCACCTGTGTACTCTGGTCCCTCCAAGGGAAGCTGGGAAACATGAAGAGGTGATGTGT